>NW_010511192.1:60894-93738 GCF_000687285.1 Phaethon lepturus | reverse complement strand
TTTCTGCCCACTGCTGACCCTGTTAGCTGGCCAGCACCTACAGCCAGGCCTTCCCAGCACCTGCAACAAGAGTGTCCAACCTTACCTAACCAACAGGCAGCTCAGACAAAAGCTCCAAGCTGGTCAAGGACAGCTGGCAGAGCTCCTTTGGAGCTGATGGAGGTTGCTAGAGTCACAGCCTCCTGCAGCAGTCCTCTCCCAATGACATTCCTTGAAGTGTTCCCAGAAGTCCTCCAATGATCCCAGAAATTGTTCCTAGAAGGTCTAAAAGATCCCAAAGCAGATGCCAGGAACTGCTCTAAAAACTCCTGCGTTTGGTGGCTGACCCTGTTAACTGCACTGTCAAAAATTTAGAGAACTGCTGGAAAAGGTAGATTTCTCTGATGTCATTGATTTTCATGCAGAGATTCACACTGATTTCAGGATCAGAGGTACTATCAAACCTGATTAAATAAGCACACATAACATACATTCACAACAGCCCCAATATCTAGCACAATTAAGGGAATTCTGAGCCTGATCACCTTAGACATTAAGAAATAGATTAAGAAATAGATTAAGAAATGCAGCAATAACACAGGAAGGGAAAAGTCTGGGTGTTAAACTGGTGATAACAAAATCATATGTCAAAAGTTCCTACTGTTTAGACGGTTTCTCCCTGCATTTTCTTAGGGGTAATTCTGGCTCCAGGAGCTTGCCCCCCTGCCAGTTGTTCCTGCCTGGTCTAGCGGGATTGCCTCCGCTCTGCCAGCACACCAGTGTCTGTGAGGCTGGGTCACACATCGAACTACTGAAGTGACCTGGGTTAAAAGGAACCCTGTGGGATGAGGCTATTTTTAACCCAAATCATTTCATTGACTGAGTGTATAATTGTGTCGGCACGGCTGAGCTGCTCCGGGAGGCACAAACCCTGGCCGAGCAGGCTGGCGGGGAGGGCACTGTTAGTGAAGAGAACTTACCTTGAAACTATTACCTTCATCTATTCTTGTTTTATACGAAAACTCCCAGTCCTGCTTTACCAGTTCAGGACCCACCCAGAACTGACTGCAGAGCCCCGTGGCCAAAATGCCGAGAAGGGAAGGGGAAAGTGCAGCTGGAAACCCTAATGTGTCCCTTTCTCATGCTGCCTCTGTAAGGGTCTTCCGTGTTCGCTCACCCTGTGACAGCTGAGCACCTTTTCATGGTGCTTGCCACATCTGCCTTGGGTAAAGAATGATTATTATATGATCACATTAATTACGCTCACTGCTGACAAAGCACTTGGTGTTATGTATATATATAAAGCAACAAAATCCATTCTCTACTCTATTTTTCATTTTGCACCAATTATTTCTGACAAGGAGGTATGAGAAGCATTCCCATAGAAGAAGGTTAATCTCCAAGGACAAGAGTGTAACTAAGGAAAAACAAGCCCTGGGTGTATAATGGTTTAAATTAAGCAGTAGAGTTTAAAACAGTTTAATTCAACATCTTAATTAAGGAATCTCCTTGAAAGAAAAGAACATAAACTGAAAATGTGGCAGTAACTGGCACCTAGTTATACCATTGAACAAAAAGGAAGCAAGACAAGACAGTGCCAGCAAAGTTACACTAACAAATGTCCCAAGGCAACTACTCTAAAATCTGGCAGCCTTACACACGATTCATTTCTGAGCCCAAAACCTGTATCTCAAAGTCAGGGCTCTTGTCAATCTGATAAGTATCACCAGCTCTTATGTTTACTCCAAATCACACCTATATTCCTGCAAGGGTTTGTCCCAATTCTCTAGTTAGAATTGAGGCTGGAGACTAAACTGGTTTTCAAATGGGTGCTTTGCATGAGGCATCTAACGTAAACCCATATAATGTGCCGTACGTGCAAGCTGGTTTCCAGTGCAGCCAGCTTTGCTCAGATACTGCGTGACAGGAATTACAGAGGATTTCCTGATCGATTTAGAAACCAAGGACATGAGAGATGAGAGAAAGAGAGCAGAATTACCCTTTCTGTACTACACTGAGGGAGGACATGCTCAGCCAGTCTCCCCCTGATGTGCAGAGGCGCGGGCCACCATCAGCCCCACGCACATCACTCCTGCTCGTAGCGTTGTGGCAGATAAGGATGCGACCGATGTTCAAGCCCTCCTGTACCAGTGCAAACCCCCAGGACTGTGGTTCCTGCTGTTGTATGATAATGCTTCTAATAGTCTGCGTTTCAGAGCTTTCTGTACTGAAACACAGCGCTTTGCGCCCACTCTCTCCTAGGTGCAAACCACCACCATGTGCATCTCCGTGAGTCTGAGCGGCTTCGTTGTGTTGGGCTGCTTGTTCGCGCCCAAGGTGCACATCATCCTCTTCCAGCCCCAGAAGAACGTGGTCACTCACAGGCTCCATCTCAACAGGTTCAGTGTCAGTGGGACCGGGACCACTTATTCCCAGTGTAAGTAACAAAACTGACACTTTTTCATAAGGGTGTGGGGGTGCGGTGACTTTGGGTGAAGAGAAAAGTGGTTTTTTACCAGCAACAAGAAGACCTTTATAGGCTGGGCTGTGTACCCTGTGGAAGTACATTTGAGCCTGGCAAGAAAAACGCATGCCCCTCCCACGGGAATCAGCGCAGTGCCTGCTCTGAAGCCCACTGACGTCGGCAGAAAGCCTGCAGCAGGCTCTGACTCCTGCGCGACGCGCGACGCAAGCAGAGCTGGCGCTCGCCGCCGCGCTCGCAGCAGCGACGGGACCAGGTTGCCCTGGAGTATTCCCGTCCCAAGGGACGCCCACAGGGCCTGGGCCCCAGTGCAGCGTGCTCTCAGTGGCTCTTGTCGCCTGCGTTACAGGGAAGGCTCCAAGCCTGCAGCAGCTGCAGACAAGGGATGCCGTAAGCTGCATCCGTATGCGGAGCGTGAGCAGTCCCCTCTGCACGTGCCGCAGCCCGGAGCAGCAATCGGTGCTCCGTTGCAAGGACAGCTCATCGCTCTGCCTCCCTCCTTGCCTTCATCTTCAGTCTCTTCATCCCAAGCAGATTCACATCTGTGATTTTGATTTCAGGCTGTTGCTCTTCTTCTGGGTAAATTGCTTAGAGATGTTTTTTAATTAAAAAAAAAAATAGGTAACCTGTATCGTGTTTCTTTTATTTCCTGATCAAACTTAACTAGTCAAGGAGGGGAGCACACAGCACCTCGTTCACAGAGCTGTGCGGACAGCATGTCTAACCTGGAAAGCTAATTGAAAAAGCACACTACAACTAGAAAGAGGCAAGGAATAAAAAACAGAGGACAGGAGGGACACAGAGCAAGGCTTGCTAGAAAGTTCACACCAACCTAGCTTCAGGGTTTTGAGTATCACCTGAATTTCAAAATTGGCTAGAAACCTTTAGCACTTCAGATTTCAGACAGGACGTGGAAGGAACTCGGGACCCTGCTGTGTAACACATTGGCAGGGATTAGGAGGTAAAGGGGTCCCAGACATCTCTGGCTGTCCCACTCCAAACCACCCTGTGTCGTGAATGCCCAGGGTCCCTTAACAAGAGAGCAGCCATGTGGCTCTACACATCCCCCATCCCATCAGTCAGGACTGCATCCAGCCCTGACACCAGAAAGCACAATCTCCTTGTTGTTTTGGGAAACTTAAACTAAGAGAGAAGAGAGGGCCCAAAGTGCTGAGCACTACCAGAAGGGCTGGATTTGCAAGACCAATGGATTCTCAATAACCAGTAGATGTTTGGTCCCTTGATGAAATGGTAAGTCCATGACAGCCCTTATGAATCTTGTATAAGTGGTCTTCCCAAGTTTTTTAATTCTCTCATACTGTGTAATAAGCTTAGTCAGAAACCATTTTGATTCATGGGTACTTTTGTACAGGATTGCATTTTAGAATTTGATATTTTTATTATACTGCTTGAATAACACGTGTGTGCACAAACATGCATGCAACTGAAAGACATTCTCAGTGCACATCTTTACATTAAAAGCCTACTTCTTCAGGTTTGTGAATAGCTTTAAGACATTAAGGAAAACATAGCAATCGAGACTTACAACCTCTTGATACTTCATTGTTTAGGAAAGAGTCGCAGTCATTTACTTTTCCTGCTTACACCTAGCTGAATAAGGGCTGCTCATCTCTGTTAGTCTTTTCAGACCATGGCAAGACATGGACCTGGAAGTAGAACTAAAAGGTACATCATATACAATGAAAAAAGCCCTATAGTTTCCATCTAGGAAAATTATTTGGGAAAATAACACCGAGAATTCACTGTCTAGCACAGCGCCAACATTTTTAAGAAGGAAAAATTTCCCTTACTCCCTTCCATTTATTTGTGAATGATTTTAAATAAATTTTCTTTTTTTTTTTTAACTGTCTAGTCATTTATAAATCTCCAAAAAGGTTGTCATTCAAACTGATTCTAATCCATGTCTAAAATATTCCTCTCATCAGTCCTGGCACTGTCAGCTTATTTTTATTTTGGTCTTGATAGTTTTTCATCAGTCAGAAACTGCTTAATATGAGACTGATCAAAATTATCTCCAAGGATTCTAGTAACAGCAACATCCAAGAAGCCAGTTCTTGTTCATTTTCAGAGCTTTAGAGGACAGGAGTATCCAAGTTGCTCAAATGGTCAGTGTGTTTCCTACCTCCGTAGATTCCTACCTCCATTGCATCCCAGGGCTGCCACCATCACCTCATCAGTAATTAATGCCATGAGCATAGCGGGTCATGCACAGCAGGAGACTCACAGCCAGTTTTTAACACAGTTCCTTCAACCGTGAAAACTGGCCAAACCCTATGAGAAAAAGTAAGTGACACTCATAATGGTCTTGGGCAGGGCTGAGCGTTAGCGTATCGCAATTACATCCCTAAACGGAGCCGTGGAGGGAGGAGCCGAGTCAATGGTCAACCACGTAAGCTGCAGTGCGGTAGCGGTCATGAGAGCTAAACCGAGCGCCTCACGTAGCCGTCCGAATACAGCTCCTCGTCTGTGCCCCATGCTCTGCAGAAAGCTGGTAGAGGGGAGGACCTGACTGCTAAGAGAGGAAACTTGCTTCAGAGCCACCGAGCTTTGATCATTTTGACAGCTGAAGTCTGGACTATAAAAGATTTAAGCCGAGGAGAGGCAGGATATATGTGTGCCTAGGTATATGACATGTTTTGAAACATATACATCCATACACATTTATGTGCATCTGAAAACTCACCTTTGGCAGAGCGCTGCATAAGCTCTGCTTCCCCGCAGTGCTTCCCCCATCGGGACGTTCCCCAGTTTTCCTGTGGCCTGTTGCGCGGGTTTGGCAGAGGTACCCCCATAAGGCAGCGGATTAGCACTCATAAAACTTCAGAGAGCTCAGACTGATTTAAGCACCTGCATGCTTCAGGCTGAGCTTTTACACCCAGAAGGTGTCATTCACCCAAGTTAAGTCCCCAGGAGAGCAGCACACAGATTTGAGCTCCTCCAGCCATCCTCCACAGGGGTCAGAAAAAGAATTGAAGCTACTCTTCATAGCGAGAATGCTAAATTTTCTCTCTCAGATTTTATTTTCCCAGACCTTTCCCCAAACTAGCCCTGATATATGGCTTTTACACACGATTAACTCGCAGTCGTCCAGCGGTGAGCACGAGCAGAGGAAGTGTCACACAGGCAGCAGGTTTGAATCTGCCTGTTCCCGATACGCAGGTACGCTGCAAGGTGCCCACGGCAGCGCTGGGCTCTTGCATTCTCCCTCTGGTTCTTTGCCTTTGGATTACCCAAGCAAAATGAGGGGCTGCCAGGGAAGATGAGATCAAAAGCATGCACTGCAGCCAAATGAAGACTGTCACACATTTTTCCTTGGCCTCAACGCAAGGCAAAATGGAGGTGAAGTGTCTCCAGCAGGTCCAGCTCTCTTTCATGAACCCCTTTAGCTGTTGTAAGATGAGACGTAAAACTCAGAACCCTGCAGGGCCAGCGATTAACATTGCCGAGGTCTGTGAGGAAAAGCAGGGTACTCCCAAAGTGTGAACACTTTACTCCACCCAAAAGAGTTAATAACTGCCTCCCACCACTACCAGAGAGGAATGTGCTGTGCAGGACGCCTGGGAACTCAAAAATCAAGGCCACTCATTTCTCACCTACCACCATAGTTGCCTGTCCAGCTTCGACATCCTCCTCACCCAGTTACTGTAGTATTTGAGCTATTCATGTGTTGGACTTAAGAAAAACCCTGAAGGTAAAAAATTCTGGGTGTGTGACTGATGTTCACAGAAACGAAATGCTTTTGCCTGTAGTTCTGCCCTGCGGCAGAACAGGGATTTGAATCAGATTTCCTAAGCAGTACTGATTCTTCTGTTTGCCAACAATAAGTAGAAATGAAAATAACAACAATAATGAAAATTTCAGGTCAATGTGTTGCCGTATTATACCCAGTTAAAAACTGAATACAAAATCTGATGGCTCATTTGCACAAAATCATACACATGATGCCATGTGCCCTTTTACTTGGAGATGACTGTTTTCATATATGTGGCTCACAACACATCCAAGTTGTGAGACGTCAAACTCCATCTACCTAATTCAGAGCAGGGGCTCATTCTCGGATCTCCTGTTTATCAGGAATATATCCTTCTTTCTGAGTAGTAGGTTAGCCTCTAAATTTCTCTTGTTAAAGCAGTTTTTTTCCATTTATATTTCTTCAGTCAATGAAAGAATTCGAAATAGTAGCTGATTTGAAGAAAGAATGATCTGTTCTGAAAATGATGCTGAGCATCTTTAAAAAAACAGTCTGCAACTGAGAGTGTGGCCAGCACGAGTTTTGGAAGACTGAGCATGCCCTTGTCAGCTGCATAAATTGCTTTTTACACTGGATGATTGAGTTTACCAAGTCATGGCTTGCTGTGCGTTTTCTTTGATGAAGGCATCACATTTCTCTGGGTCACTGTTATCATTAACCTAATGTATCTTTCAAAAAACAGCTTTATGGTGCCTTAAGCAGGGATGTCACAGAGTATCTGAAAACACATTCTTGATGCCCACTGGATAATTTTAACAAAGAGGGACAAACAAGCTTGCTTTAAAATTAAAATCTACAAGGTTTTAGCAGAGTGGTAATATATCCTATGGTCAATACACAAATACATTTAGAAACAGATTCTGATACTCAGATTTAATTGTCATATCACTGAAGCAATGAAAACCTGTTGTATAAAATACTAGGCAATGTAGACAAGGGTATTGGAATCTGACCCTTGACTCTGGATGCATATTGAATCCTGATCCAGAGCTCCTAGAAATTATGGCCAGAAAATATTCTGGGATTAGGTGAGAAATAATCTTGCTTTCAAATTCAGTTATTCAACTATTTCTTCACTCCATCAAACATGTATGTAGGAGTCTTTTTTTTTTTTAATTAAAAATAGATCAGCACACATTCCTAATATGCAGAGGTGGATTCTCTCCTGGATTTAAAAATGCATATATTTTACTTCAGGAATGTCCATTCCAATTATGCAAAAGCTCAAAGGATCAGACCTTAGCATTTCTTGCCAATAAAATATGAAAAATACAAAGGTTCATTTTTTTATCCTACAGGGATAGCTGTAGGATAAAGAACCACTCTGGCTATATTAATTCACACTACCATGCAAAGTGCTATAAAGTGAGACCTAGTCGCCCAGAATCATCAAAAAAATTTCATGTATTTTATTCAGAAACTTCTCAGAGAAGCTTAGTCACCCTAAGCGCTCTCAAAGGTCAGCAAAGAGAAATCAGGTTCCTCCACAAGGTGCTTCAGCCGCAGATCGGAGTTGCCTTGTAGAGGTGCAAGCAGCACCTCCATCAGCTCCGCTGCTGACACAGCCACAGACAGTGACTCTGCATGGAGCATCTTGGTTAAATTGGGTGAGATGGTCCAGATCAACCCAATGGTTCTAACAGTTCAGATGGTTTTAATCCTGCGTGTTGTCATTTTTTGCCACCCTGAAGTCAGTTGATTTTCCCCTCTCTTTCTCTTTCAGCATCTGCTAGTATGTACGTACCGACTGTCTGCAATGGAAGGGAAGTTCTGGACTCCACCACTTCATCTCTGTGATTGTGACTTGCAGTTCAGTTCTTGAGTTTTTAGACTGTTAGACAAAATTTTGCACATGTTGTGCACTCCGGAAAACACCAGAAAACAAAAGAAATCAAAACACAACTAGTACCTTTTTTTTAGAAACAGTGTAATAAATTATTTTTGAGGATTGTACAGTATATAGTGATGTTCTGGAACTTTTTAGACTGATTTTAGCCTTTCTGTTAATGGTTGTAAGGGACATGTAAATAACCATGGTTCACAATGTGCATAGTCTGCAGTAAGGGAGTGATTTGTTGCAAGCACAGTTGCAATGTTAGGTGACTTCTTTCCTACGAAATTTTTTTGTAGCTCCTCGTTGTAATTAACTTAGACTGCATTTCTATGTTGTATATTACAGTTACCTTACGTGTAACAGATTGGTTTTCTCAGCACAAAACAGCAGTATTAATGTAAAGGCACCAATAATAAAAAGATAAAAGTTTTTCAGCATGGTTTGATTTTTGTTTCTTCCTCCCTGTGGTGATGCATTTTCTCCCCCCCTCTCCTCGCCTTGCACCTGGGCTGCTGTACAACCTGAGAAATTCAGTTGTCTGGCAAGCCGACACATTACATTTCCCTAGACACCAGGACAGATAAAAAGGATAAAAAGTCTCCAGTACCAGTGCGTACACACGTATCTGTGTATCGGTCTGTGCCTGTGTTACAAAATCCGTATCGCACAGCATGTGCTTACAATGAATGCTTTGTCAGGGTCAAGTATAAATTCGCTCTCTTTAAAAAAAATGCACATTATTAAAGCATCTCAGGTGCTCTTTTTGTTATTAAAATGTAGGGTAATGTTCAAAAGTGAAAATGTCTAATTGCATCCCCATGAGATATTAGCAAAAATTTGTTGATCTCTGGTTCACTCATCCGGTGTGACTTAATGCTGTCATGCACACAACAGTTTGGTAGTGTATAGAAAACAAAGAGATTTTAGATTATGTTGGCAAAAAGATGGAAGAAAACCTGTCAGAAAATTAGCTAAGACTGTTTTATACCTCCAGCCAAAACAACGCTGGTTCAGTTTGTCTGCATCAACAGTGCCGTGAAAGGCAATTGGAGCACTGCAGAAACAGAGACCAAAAAAAGTCAAAAAAGAGAAATCCAGGAGACATTTACACACGTCTGTGTAAAGGGGTGACCTTTGCATTCAAACCAAATTATCCAAGACACGCATACCAGCTACTTAAGACAATTGCAAAATACCTTTAAAGTCTGGCTTTTATAAGTGCACTCCTAAAGCTGCCCTCACACTATTGAAACAACCTGAAATCCTCCCTTCTGCCGGGTCCCATAAGTCATTAAGAAAACAAACACACCTTTGATTAATGTGCCTCAGCATATTTACCTAAGGGCTTGTTCCCGTTGATCTCATTCCAGCTGAGGTCAACAGCAAAATTCTCATTGACTTCAAAGGCAACACCACCGAGGCTTGAAAGGCACACACTGCAGATACATACTGTTGGATGTACAAGTTCTCTGGCACCCCGTTCTCCTGCACTTGCAGAGGTTTTTACACATTTCTGGAAAGGTGCGAGTCCTTAGGGCTGAACTAGCAAAGGAAGTAGCTTATTTTGAATGCAAAAATTAAAGATGCAGGTTCTTAAAATTCCTTCTCACTGATAGATGCCTATTTTCTTTGGACATTCACATGTCCACAAGCAAAGACCTCTTGATGTTTACACTTCTGCGACTGGCTACACAGACAGCTATTTAAGTCTCTGCATCACGGAGCTGTCTAGTACAAAAATCCCTGTAACTTTCCCCAAAATAGGCATTGCTCAGCCTACATAGCATACGGAGCCCTGCATTCAGCTTCTTTCTCTCCACAGGCTCTGGAGTGCCTAATGTTTGGGGTTTGGTTCCCACCTTGACGCAAGGTACAGCGGTCAAGCTTTGACAAGTTGGGAGTCTTGCTTTCTAAATCAAGAACCCTTAAAACATCTCAAGTTGTGCAGCTGCTTTCATTTGACTTTTGTATGCTCTTTTGTGGATTAAGAGGCTGTTCACAGTATGGCAAAAGGTCAAAATATCTGACCATAATGCCGATGTCCCTGCATTTGCATTATCTTTATGGAGCTATTAAAATGCTTAAGCCAATGAGAATTTCTTCTCAATTTTTATGGAAAGCAACAATCAGGGTCAAATCCATCTCACCTAACAGTCTTTCTCTATAATATAAATAGCTACATATGAGACTGTCAACCTCTTCTCCCTTTGTACTCAGTGGAGAGAAGTAGGCACAATTCCCCTGGCTTTTCTCAGATGGCTACTTTAGGCTGAGATGAATCTCTCCAAACAAAGGCTAGCACAGCTTGCTCAATCACAAAGTTTGCACTGGAAATAAAGACATTGTGTCAGATGAATTCCACCTCTAGAATTTAAATTGGCATCACTGAAGCTAATTTATAGCAGGTGAGGATCTTGCAGTCTGGGAGTTTTCATTCATTTCAATTTCACTATTGAGAAAATGACCCAGCATCTGTGTCTGAACATGTGTTATGAATACTTAGGTTGTTTGAAAGCCACTTGCATGTGAGTTTTTCATACAAAAAAAGAACCCACATGGAGCTCTGGAGCTCCAGCCCCACTGAATGTTCCTCACATTCTTGTACTTTACTTGGTTTTGACTTGAAAGCTTTTCACTACCTCCTGTTGGATATCCAGGGATGCAGATTATCTGGTATTGCCTGATGATTCAAGTAATC
The DNA here is from genome assembly GCF_000687285.1 of Phaethon lepturus. NCBI lineage: Eukaryota > Metazoa > Chordata > Aves > Phaethontiformes > Phaethontidae > Phaethon > Phaethon lepturus. The sequence goes on along the minus strand of NW_010511192.1, from coordinate 82,973 downwards.
CAGTTTCAAGACACAGCAAAACAAAAAGGAATATGTCAAAGTTTGGCAGAAGCTTTGCACATCATACTGGCATGAAAATCTCTTGAGAAAGGGATTGATTTTTTTTTTTCTGTTGTCTCACATCGTCGTTTTAGTTTCTCTATTTAACACAGTTTGTAGTTTTTGTTTCCATTTGTGTAAAACTTGGCTTTAGAGTATCAACCTCTTCTGATCCCAGTGTTCCCATCATATGTAAAGATTTGAGTAATTCACCTCAAAACACAGTCGGTCCCATCATGGTTCCTTGCATGGTTGGATGGGAGAATCATCATAACACTCTGAGCCCTGCACGCAGCCAGCCAGGAAAAATGCTGGGGATGAGAGCAAGGCTTAATCCAGCATCTGTGGTGCCTTAGTGGAGGCTGCAGGAAAGTTTAGTTTTTCATCCAAAAGCCATAACTTCAGAATACCTTATCTCTCTGATTCAAATCAAGAGCACAGAAAGGTTTGCCAAAAACTGATCACTATTTATTGGCTGAGCAGAAAAATAAGACTCAAAAAAATCATTGCAGGTCAATCTGAAGTAAACAAGGTTTGGGACTTTTTGGTCTTTGTTCCTGGTATTAGATTTGTTGGGTTTTGGGGGGTTTTTTGGTTTTGTTTTTGTTTTTTTGTAGGAGAGGTGTTTCTTTTTTAAACCCTGAGTGAAGTTTGAAAGCAAAACCAAAATCCACTATGGTAAAGCAAAATTTTCATTTTGCCTTCAAGTGATTGTTTTTCCTGAACTAATTGAACACAACTGGTTTTAGTCATAGCTAAAGAAATTTCAAAAGGAATTGTCTTTTCAAATTTAAAAACTCTAACACCTGTTTCAAAATGATCAAAACCTATTTAAAAATATCATGTTCTACCTGAACAAAACAAATCCCCAAAAAGTCAGTTCAAAACATCCAAAATATCCTGGCTCCACCCAGATGTGTCAGCTCTGGTTAGAGGTTTCCGCTGCAATCCTTCACCCAGTTAGTCCACCTAGAATAAGGGAGACCAAAACAAACCCTTAAACTCATCACCAAACGCAGCCTGATTTCCATGACGTCATTGCCTACTCATCAATGCTTGCAGTCTGCAAGACGAAAGGCAGAAGCTGTTTATCCAGAGACACCTCAAAGCCTCTCAGCAACACAGGCAAAGCTGAGTTTTGTCTCTGCAAGAAGAAAAGCGGCCAAGACCAGGCTGGGCTGCTCTTGCAGGAGAAAGGGGATGGGTAGGAAGCAAAGGCTGGGGCAGGTCTGGAGTGTCAGTCTCGCTTCTCCTGCCTCAAAGGAAATGGCAGGGTTGGGAAGGGGCTTCTCTCTCCCCAGCAGTGCCACTTCCCTACGCACACCCACCCTCCTTTAGAGGTAACAACAGCAAGCCAGGGAACACCTTCACCACTGCCTGCAACCAGCTGGAAAACAGAGCGTGTCACCCCTGAAGAGAGAGACTTTCTAGTACATTGCTGGTTTAAATTCGGAAGAAGACAAGGACAGGAACGGGCTGCGTGTAACAGCAAAGCTCTCAGAGGTCACTCTCGTATGTCTTTTATTCAAGCAAACACACATCCACACAACCTTGCTTTGTTGCTTTGGCTTTTAACTGCTGGTAGAGCACCAGACTCACAGTACGTGGACCTTTCTTCCTGACAAGGTCCAACTCTATACAATCCAGAGAAATAACCAAGACATGGTGGCAGCTTATGAATAACTCACTTCTCATGTTTCCCTTGTTACTGCTGCTGTATTCAGTGTGGGCTCATCCAGCCAGGTGGTTGCGGATGTCACCATGCGTTGTGACACACACTGTATATATTAGGATGAGCCTGACCTCCTTTTATTTCTGCTCCTACCTCCTTTACATGCTTGGCAAAGCAACACAGTTCACAAGCATTCAAAAGCAGCAAGAAATTGAAACAAGAGGATTCGGTGAAAGAAATAGACACAGGAAAAGACTAAGAGCACCACCAAAGACAAGCAGAACTTCCCAAGATTTCTCTTAAGGTTATCATTCCCTGTTACATTACCTAGAACAGCTATTTAGGGCCTCCAGGCTGAATGATGGCTCAAGGATGAAGCCATCCCTGGAAACATCCCAGGTCAGGCTGGACGGGGCTCTGAGCAACCTGCTCTAGTGGAAGTTGTCCCTGCTCACTGCAGGGGGGTTGGACTAGATGGCCTTTAAAGGTCCCTTCCAATCCAAACTATTCTATGGTTCTATGATTTTTTAAGTCTATGATGTGGACCAACCGGCAGCACTCCTTGCTTAGGATGAAATGTCATCCCCATTGGCGTGTCAGCACCAGTTGCAGCTGCTTTTACTCTTACACTGAAGCATTTGTGTTGGCCACTGCCAGAGATGAGTCAACAACCGCTGGCTCCTAAATGGCAACATCTGCTGCTATCTTGTCTGATTATATGTAATCTCCATTTTATGGGTGATACTGGCTCTGGCAGGACAAACAAACCAAAACTTGCAAACTTTCCCCTTTACTAACTGAGAGTCCCAAAACCTCTTTTTGAAGAGCAAATAGTCAAATCTTTTCTCTGAACAAAGATGACAGCTCCCTGAAGCTACTCAGTAACTTCTCATTGTGGCTCTCAGACACTTAATTTTCCCAAAACTTAGACTCTTAATCAATCGTATTATATATTACAAACATCAACCAACATAATCAGAGCCAAGACAGAATACATTCTTTGCACATTTCCCCCCTAGCAAGCACTGTCAAAGCTGAGACAAGAACATTCCGTTAATTTGCCAATAATTTATGCAGAGACACCACTAAAATGTGCTTAATCCTCAAAGAGATTCAGTTGCTTGACTCAAGATTTCAAAGAAAAGCATGTAAATGCAGCAATAAAATGCATTCTGTTTAATCAAGTGAACGCATAACAGACTGATTCACATTGTTTTATGGCTTCAAATAACAGTTTCTGATGTGATTCCATGTGGGAGAAAAGGGGGGAGGTTGCTGTAAGTATATTTTGGCAGAATACTAGAAGAGGTCACAGGCAGCTGATTTCTTAATGAAGTGTTAAGGGCTTCCAAAATTTGTCTTTTATGGGAAAATGGAAACTTCCCCTCTCTGCTCTATCTTTAACAGAAAGAAAAGAATAGCAGAAGTCAGCTAAAATATACCAGTTTCAACTTGCTTAATTGTTGGAAAATGTTATTTTCTTATTTTAAGGTAAATAAAGTCTACGGTATTGGTTTGTACCCCACGACGTCAGCACTGCACCAGATACGCTATTAGGTTGCTTGGAAGAATTTTGAACAATATCATGGCAAACCATTTGGAAGCAGAGCTGAGAAGGGTCGTACAGCAAAGTCTGTTAGAGCTGACCAAAAAAAAATGCCACTATCATCTGCTTTATTTGGAAAATAAAAGGCAAAGGGAAATGAACTAAACAAACCCTCTGTGGTATTAAGTAAAATTAAATATAGTTCATAAAATTAAGGCATTTTGACATTACAGAGATATGGGTCCAGTGGTGAAAGAAGAAATGTTGTTCCGCAGAATGAACTGAAATTATGGCTTGGAAAACATATGGAGAGAGAAGGGAAAAAATTAAAGTGGATGTAGACAGATGCAATTTGATGGCAGTGAAAAGCTCTAGCACCACTGCAGACCTGCAATGTTCAGGAAAGGCTGCAGTTCCACCAAACATCTCAAGTCCAAAATTTCAAATATATTTTCACTTTATTTTATGAATGCCCATCAATCAGATATATATCCTTGATGCTACAGCACACTAGTTGAATAAAAATCAACAACATAAAACCCCTCGTCATAAAAGATCCAAGTGAAATCCCAAAGCCATAACCATTTACTCTGTAAGCATATCATCTTTGCCAACCATATATAAATGACAACATGACAACAAATACAATGTACAATAATAAGTGTGCAATGGTACAAAATATACAAAAAGGAATGTGTATTTAATGTACATTCAACAACACCCCATAAAAGTCTTTGTTGGGAAAGTGAAGTGCATTTTCAAGAACAACAAAAAACATACACCACTTCAGCTAAGATGCCTGAAGTATCTCCCATCAAAAGAGTAAAACCTGTGTTCTTTGACTGGAGATATAAAATAACTGAGCTGAATTTTCCCTAAAGAAAAAGAAATTTTAAACTTCATAAAATTTTTGTCCACATCTATAGTATAATAAAATATTTAGTGTGCAGAGAATTCAGTTTAATTTAAATTTTACTTAAAAGTGGGCCCTCTTTTATTGATAGATAGATAGATAGCTCAGTCATATAAAATCAAAAATCTATATTCCTTATAGTAAAAAGACCATTTCTTCCCATATGTCTTTTCTGGTTTTGATGCACAATTTGATTCCACAATTCATATAGATTCACTATAATGGAAAATATGAGTCTGACCAGAGGTCAGTACAAAAATTATTTCTTATTTTCTCCTGGCTCTATACAAGTCCTGCATAATTTTACTCAAATTTTTTTTCCTAAGTTTCAGATTCCTTTGAGTTTGACCTCAGTGGGAATTTCAGGATATTATTACAGTGGATATTATGAAGATCACATGCTTATGATGTGGCTGATTTCATTAAAAAGTCCACCTAGCCTCCAGTTTTCAGGCACCATTTCGTGCCTTCCTTCCAAAGCCGGTACGTGCACTGACAGCAGAAAGCATTCAGATACTGAGCCGTGCAAGTACGTAACCCATGCTGAGCTCTGCTGGGTTCTGTCCTCGTTCCTTGCATGGGTTCGGGAACAGAGGTGGCGGAGTATTTCGAGGAAGCCTCCCAGCTGACAAAGCTGATCCCTGATCTCCAGAAGTAGGGATTCTCGCTTTAACTCCAGAGTTTAGGCTTTGTTGATTTGCAGCCCAGGGAATGGTGACAGCTTGGCAGCCCGAGGGAGGGTACTGAACCTGCCAGTGACCTCTCTTGAAAGGACAAACTTCCACTGAGAGGGACAAGTGCAACTTGCACCGTAGGTATCACTTTCCTTCTCTTTATAGAGTTTGAGCCTGCTACTGCCTATAAAATCATGGGCCCAGACCTACAGTTCATACAACAGCAGTTAACACATTAAAATTCAACAGCACCAAGTTTTACCCCAACCCCGATGGCCATGACTTAGACATCAGAACGGGTTCAGCGTGCAAGTGCAACACCGTGCCTCTTGTATTAGAGGCCAACACCGACCATTCGGCCCTTCAAAGCATTAAAATCAAAAATATTTTCTGAAGTTCAAAACTCACCTGAGGCTCATTCCGAGTACCATTCACAAGTTTGATTTTGAGAGAGACTCATAGTTATGCTACTAAAGGACAATACACATCCTTTGCAGGAGGTTTCAAGCCTCTCTGAAAATCATTTCTTATGCGTAGAAGGAGTGATAGGAAATGAAAGGTACCTATAAATCATATGGCATGCCTGAGTGATGCCCAGGTGAATGCAAAAAATTCACGTTATTTGCAGTATGTATATCTCTTCCTGAGTTGAATTTCATTCCCAGTATGGAATCCAAGCGTCTGCTTTCTTTTTTGGCAAGGTACTCAATCACATGGTAAGGCAATCCAATTTTCTGGTTTGCTTCCTGTCTTCTTTCCTCCTAAATGGTCGAGCATTTCTCACCAAGATCACCACTACAATGTGTGCCAGAATATGTTTAAAATATGGTCCTGTAAAAATAGAAATTAGGTTTGTATCTTTGAAGGCAGCATTAGTTCTTCATATATTCTGGGATCTTGAAGATTTCAGCTGAACAGATTCAAAATGATCTTCCTTTTCCTGCAATGGAAAAGACAGGTTCTCATCAACTGGGATTCCTCAAATTCACTCCAGCAGTTACTACAGTCACTTCTTCTCTTAATATCTCCAGAGCAGCCTTTGCCAAAGACTTCACTTTATTTCTACCACAGTCATTAAGTGCACAGTTTGACCCCTTTCATAACACTACTAATTTTGTAAATCAACAAAATTATGCCATACATATTGTTCATGGTACTTACTTTAGAGGGTACAGGGAAAGTTTGCATTTCATACTCATAGTATAGGACAGGTAGTCAGAGCTGGGGAATTATAAGATAATCGTATCTGTGGTTATTATTACTTATTAATGTGTTCCTACAATAAATAACATGTTTGGAGCAAAGTCTGTGAATGTGAAGACCACTGCCTCACTCCTGGATTCCAGGGAGACACATAGGACAAAAAGAGTCTACAAATCCTCTGCCGTCTTAAAAATCAGGGATGGAGGGTTGAGCTTTCCTTCTGTTTTTACTTGCTGGGTGACAGCCTAGGCCATCTGGCCAGCAGGCATCAGGGTGAGAGGGGTGAACATACGCATCACTGCGTGTGTGAACAACCCAAAGGTCCGTGCAGAAGCCATGAATGAAGGAGCCCTGATGAAACTTCTCACTAGAAGGTGCCGGTTCTTGCTTCATGTATCTACCTTTTATACTTGTTGATATACACAAACATTTTGGAAACCATGTTAAACCAACCTCGTGATCTGATCTTTAAAGCCACCTCCCTCAGAGATCAGGACAGTCTGGTGCAGACATGGGAAATAGCGGGGGAGCAAATTGTCCTACGCTAGCCTACGGCGGAGTGTATATTTCTTGTTCTGAAGGACCTGGTATTGTTATGCTGGAAACAACAGCTGGAACTAGAGCAGCCTCCAACCTGAAGCAGTTTCATAATTCTTTGACTTCTATACTCTCATTAAAGATAACAGTCATTTCTTTCTATATTACAGGCGTAGCCCTGAATTCCTTGGGTACTCAAAACCACTAATAGCTTCATGAGATGTTTTGCTTCATGGAAATGCCATTGCCTGAAGCTTGAACATATAGTTAGGATAATTCATATTTTTCTTTATTCCTCAGTTTACATTTCTCCTCTTTTTCTCCCCTGTTTTCCTCCATATATTTTTTCTGTATTTTACATGCATATGCAGCAGGAGATGAATTTCCTCATCTTTTGCATAAATGAAAACTGATGCCTATAACATTTGTTTTGGAGAAATACATATTAAATTCCAGTTATCTGCAGGGATACAGCAGACAGATTTCAGTAAGCTAATGAGGCACTGGAAGCTGAGTTTGCCAGCCACGATTATCTAGCAGGAAAAAAGGAACCAGCTTAGAAATATCTGACAGGCTTATTTAAAAACGAGAGAATACTCAGGGAGCCTGCTACAATGGATATAGGAACTTTAAAAAACTCTTTTTGAGTCCAAATAGGCATTCAAGTGGTCTGAATACTAAAGTACTAAAGCTTACCTTAAAGAGAAAAAAAATAAACACTTCTCCCACGCTCACATCTCTACACTTCTAATCAGGAAGGAGCCAGTGGTTGGTGCTGCAAGTGGAGTCAGCAAAGTTTTTACACCTATCAGGCGTACAGCGAAGCATGACCCTCACCAGCAGCACTGGTCAATACGCTCAGCCACAGCCAGCCAAACCATTTCACAGACCAAAAAAAATCATCAGCATTTCAAAGTCAGTCCCTATAGGATTCAAAATGGAGTTAACTTCCATTTTTGCAACACAACCACAAATTTTGGTGTTATTTGATTTTATTTACATTTTCAATATTCTCAATATTGAATTAAGAATTATTATTGAATTTTTGCCCCTTTCCACAAGGAACAATATTGATTTTGGAAGACAAATAGTCAGGCTGGGGTCAAGGGGAAGTTCCGCATATTAGCTGTGTGATGGCAACATCTCGTAGGAGAAAGATCTGGGGAGCAGGTAACATGGAAAGAGTTCAGCAGTCTAATAAGAAAAGTAAAAGAACATAGAGAAGGGAAAAATATGGGGAAAAAAAGGAGGCATACAGGGTTTTATTACATTGCACTCAGTCACAGAAAGGAAAAAAGGAATAGGAGAAAAAAACATTCAACATTATGAAATATTATTTGGACAAGAAACAAGAGAGGGACTTTTCAAAAAAATGTTTTTATTATGATCTTTTAAGAAACCTTCTTATTTTGAAACAACCCACTTCAGCAAAACTGTCTGAAAGGGAAACTGTCATCCACCTTCATCTTGATCATAACAGATGCTCCAGCTGGAATCCCTTAAAGACAACACTACCCTTCCCATTGACTTCAAGGCATTTGGGTTAAAGACCTATATGCTTGCAGGATCTACCATGATGGTCTTCTGTTGCTCCTCTCAGAAATGTTCAAAGGACACCAAAGACCTTTGTGCTATGAATTCAGACATGCAGCAACCCACATCACATGTGCTGCGGAAAAAAATGCTTTTTGCTGCTGTTGCTTCCCACTGAAATGGAGGAGGCAGCTGTATTGGGTAGCAGGCAGTAGCTAATGTCTCATCTGAATCCAACAGTACTCAAAATAATGGTTCTCAAGCCAGCCATGAAGCCAGCCCAGGTGAGCTGCAAGCAGCTGGCTGGTGGCTGTGTTCCCAGTGTTAATGTTCTGTATTTATAATAGCTGTGTTTGCCTCAGCAACCGAGGTGTCTGGTAGGAATCTGGGAAGAGAGGATCCCCCCGCCATTAACTGCTCATTTTAGATATCACCCTTACAATAAAGATTGCTACTGAAAGCTCTCTGCAGAAGAGGGAGCGTTTACTTAACACCCTGCAATATTTCTTATTATCCATACTGTGGATTTCAGCAGATCAGCTATGGACTGGGTGATGTGTGCGTGGGAGGCTCCACAAAGCACTGTGCAAACTAGCATCACAGCCTCATCACGTCCAGTCATAAATGAAGGTAATAATTATTTTTAGCATTAATAGTAGTCATTACTACTCACCTTTGTTGCCAAGGACTTGAGCTTCCCCAGCAGTGACTGCTTATTTGAATATACTATTTCTTCTTCATTATCTTCTCCTTCCATTATAGCACAGCTGTCAGCAGCTGGCAGCTCACACTCTTTTGAGTTGGCTGTCATCACTAATTTGGAATATTTATACTCCAGCCTGAAGATATAAAGCCAGACAGGCATTGGTTTTTTTACAGATGTCCCATACTCAAGGTTTTTGTAATTTAGGTTATCTGCAGTCCTTCCACTTAGTTATTTCTGAGGTATTTACTTGAAATTAGATATTTTTCAATCATTAAAGACACATAACCAGAACAGTATTAACAATGCATTGAGCTCCTGCTCTCCAGATTAGCCCTCTATCCTTATGAAAGAGCCATGTTTTCCCAAAAGACCACAAGCAGGTCAAGAGGATTTCCTGCGTGAAGTTCAACCTGTGCGCTGGTTGGGGCAACAGCACGTCTGACTTCAGCCTGTATCAGAATCTGCATCACACCCATGTCCAAGGGGAATATGGGGGAGAGGACAGATGTGCAACAGGGTGTTGTAGGAGGCAGCAAGAGGTGGGGATCATGTTATTGGAGTCCGGGTTTGATGAAGCTGGGTGTGCTGTGGGGTGACAAAATCCCATGGAGGTAGAATCACGTTTTGAACGTTTATGGCATGAGATTTTGGAAGCAGAGGACAATGGGGATGGGGAACAGTCAGTATGATCAGTCTGAGAAGCAGGGAACTTTTGGGAGTGTACTAGACATGTCCTGCCAAATAGACCTAAGCAATATATAGTTAGGAACTCTATTTTAATCAAACCTAAAGGTATGAATTAGACTGAAGACATATCCTTTTGGTCTTCAGATCTTGAGAAAGCTGTGTTGTTTCAGGGCATAAAGTCAACTTCAAACTCTTGGGTGTTAAAAAGACAGTTCTTGTTGGGAAATTATCCCATAACAAATTAGTGTGAATTTTCTATACTTCCCTTGCCAGCATTTTGACAGCCACTCTTGGCAGAAGAAACCTCAACTTGGTGGATTAACGGATTGATCCAATATGGTATTTAGTGATCCAATGTGGTATTTCTCATCAACATTGTCATAAGGTCAGACCCATGAAATGTTCTTCAGTTCACTACATCAAGCTTTTATTTTACTTCTATATGGACCACAATTTGCAGTACTTACTTCTGGTTCTTCTTCCAAAAATAGCAGGTCAAGGCTATCAGCAGAACAGCTGTGAAAGCACCAACACCAGCTCCAACTTTTAGCCAGAAGTCCACCGTTTCACAAGTGCTGGTCCTTTTTTCTGGCAAGGGAACCCCTTTAATGCAATGCTTTGGATCATTCCATACATACAAGGTTTCCTTTCAAACAGAAAACACCAAAAAGTGAGCTGCTTGTAGGAAGAGAGAGCACGCTTTAGAGTTGAAGAAAATGAGCTGTTTTGAGGTAGACAGGTTAGACATCTTTCCAATGAAAGCAAATCAAAACATGTACTTCAGGTTTTCAAACTCCAGGTGAAGTCATATTGTCTACTCAAGTGTCCCCTTGATTGTGCCTGCAGCTTCAGACATGGCAAAAGGATTTCCTCTTCTGTATTGCTCTTCACTTGGCACAATATGGGTTGGACAGCAATTGTGAATGTGTTGTGCCTGCACTGGAACTCTTGATCAACAGAACAGTTCTGAACCTGTGAAAGGCCTTCCTAATATTTGACTAGAGAAGACAGCAGCAAAAAAATTGCAAGCAAGGAAGGATGAACTGCTGAACTGAAATTCTGAATCCTTTCCCAGCCTGCGGCTGAAGTTTATGGCTATTAAAGGACTGAAGTCCTTTGGGCGCTCCATCCTTTACAAATAACTTGCCTGCATGTACGAATGCATAGCGAGTTCACGTCCCTACCCACATAGCTGGTCAGCAGAAGACAGCTCTCCTTCAGGAACCATGCTGCCATTGGAACAAATATTCCTGAGTCCCAACACAGCACCTCACCAATAAGACTTGCGTCCAGTCAGCTCAGAGCCTGGACCAAGATTTCCCAACTCTGCCTGCACTTACGTATCGATTTGCACACTGAATTTCAACAGAGTCAATTTATACCCAAACGAACCCGTCTGACTTGGAGACATGGGTCCTGTACCTGAAATCCTTTTTTGCAGGCTCCCTCAATCTCATGGTAGTCTTGCTCCGTGCAGAGAGGGCAAGCTTCTGCACTTTCCCACACAAAGTAGAAAGTGCATCCGTCGCAAGTGCCCGCAGGGCATGAGCTAGGAGGAGAGCAAAGCTTAGTTATCACTTATGAAACACTCTGGGGTTTGCATCTTCATTCCACATTCTGCTGCTGAAGATTGGTAATGGTAAGTACAACAAATGGGTAAACATCCATCAAGTCAGCAGATGGAAAAATCTGGGGGAAGAATATTTCCCAGTTTGTAAAATGCTTCCTCAAGTGAAAACAGATATTGGATTGTCAAAGGTCTAAAATAACAGTTCGGTTCCTGGCAGTGAGTGCTACTCATATACCTACGTTGAACAGAAGAGAAAGAAGCAAGTCTTGGAGACCAGCAGAACTACTCCAGCATTTCAGCAGCATGGGCTAGCCCAGCATGCTCCTGCACCGCTGTTCCCCTGCACTGGGTGACTGTTCACATGAATGCTGCTATCTTGTTCCTGTTGTTCTAATGATCTCTGGGTGATTTTGTCCATATGGAATGGACTTGTCCTGTCATGGTTAATTACTAGAAGGATGTTCACCAGTTAATGAAGAGATAACAGCTTCTCTTAGTCTAAGAAAGACTAATGACCCTATTTTGTATTCAGCCTGCAGAATAAAGTTGTACTGGCAATGGTAGGACATTCACGCAGCTTTTGTTACTGGCAATTACATCATGTCTAACAGCAGCAGTGGCCAAAAGTCCATGCAAGAAGCTAGGTCATGTAAATGTGAAATATATCAATAGACAAAAATGGATTTAAAGGTTTTTTTCTATATCATCTGGAAATTTTGTTATCCTGACCTGAAGGAATGAAGAATCCACAGCCCTAAAGTCCCGTTCGGGTTTATCCTGATTTGAGTAAGTGACAACTGTTCCCTCTGGATTATGGAACATTTTTTCAATGTACATGGCAAGAGCACTGACAGACCTCGGTCCTCCACCTCTTTCATCTTATAGAATCATAGAATTATATAATCACAGAATCTCTGGGTTGGAAGGGACCTTTAAGGACATCTAGTCCAACCCCCCGCCATGAGCAGGGACATCTTCCACTAGAGCAGGTTGCTCAGAGCCCCGTCCAGCCTGACCTGGGATGTTTCCAGGGATGGGGCATTACTACCTCTCTGGGCTACCCGCGCCAGGGTTTCACCACCTCCATTGTCAAAAATGTCTTCCTTATATCTAGTCTAAATCTTCGTTTTTTTAGTTTAAAACCATCACCCCTTGTCCTATGGCAACAGGCCCTGCTAAAAAGTCTGTCCCCATCTTTCTCATAAGCCCCTCTCAGCCCTGGCAGCTGCAGGAAGGTCTCCCCGGAGCCTTCTCTGCTCCAGGCTGAGCCCCCCCAGCTCTCCCAGCCTGTCCTCCCAGCAGAGCTGTTCCAGCCCTCGGAGCATTTTTGTGGCCCTTCCCTAGACCCACTCCCACAGGTCCACGTCTTTCCTGTGCTGAGGGCTCCAGAGCTGGACACTGGACTCCATTATATTGCAACTTGATATGATACTAAACACCATGTCTGAAGGATCAAGATGTTACATGCAGTATTATTTGACATGTACCCGGTACCTCACTGTCTGATTGCTGAGCTAATCAAGGGGGGCTGGGAAGGGAGAAGTCAACAAGAACTGAGATAAGGTATGTCATGTCAGCTGCGTGCTGTTTCTGCCTATGCTCATACTTTTAAAAGCAAGGTAGGTTACTCCTCCCTCACTACTAGTGAGTTACCACAGCTCACACTATGTTTAACATATAACACTAGAAGGACACCTGGAAGATTTTCACACAGCAGCTGATAGATAGTGGCTTCTTGCCCAGCATAATTTGTAACGTGACAGGTCCCTAAGAAGCTGGGGTAAGCATCTCCAAAGGTGTTCAAACATCAATCACTCATCCATCACCTGTGAAGTAGATGCCTCTTTGCCTTCATTCAGATGAGCATTGTTCACCCATCCCAAGAGGGACAGGGATCAAAGAGGATCCCGCACTTCTCACACTGTTAGCTTTTGGGAAGAGGACGTAACTTTTGGGAAGGAGAATGAGTGAGAGGGTTATCAGCAGATTTATAGTAATGTCCAGACAGACTAAGATGGGCCTTAACAGCCGAAGAGAGAGGTTATTAGAATGGAGGGGAACTTCTGAAGAATCACAGGGTGTTGCTAAAAAGTAATAGAATTAATTCTTTTACTGCTTTTTCTCTGCAACTTTTCAGGTGCAGGCATAAACAGGACTTTGGAAGAAAGAAGCTTTTTGGAGTCACTTGAATCAGAGTGAAGGGACAAAGAAGTCAGGCAAATTAAACACAACTGTTACAAGGCGTCCAGGATTCAAACTGGAGTGATGAGACATGTAAATAAATACATATAGAACTTGACCTAGACAGTCAGGGCTCACATAAGCATTGCAATAGCAGATTTCATAGTTCCTATGACAGATTGCTCTTTTTCAAAACATCACTTTGTCCACAGCCACTGCTGTAGATCAAGGAAGAAAAACTACCTCTCAGAGCCCTGACCAGGCAGTTCTAATCAGGAGGCCAAAGATCAAAATAAGGAACTGAAATAAAGGAGAAGTGGAGACAAGAAAACGTCACTACATTTTCTTTTGGCTTTAAGCTTGGAACAACCTTCCTGAGCTCTAACCTCTCTCACCACACAGCCAAAATACAGAGCAGCTGGTCTGCTGGGAGGTGATGGACACACACGTCCTTCACCTAGAAGAAACAAGTGAGACCTCCTGGATGGCTGATGAGGGAGACAGCACTCCTCATTGCTGTTAGGTATAAAATTACTAATGAGTTTTGTAAAGATGGCCTCAGAGGAAAAGACTTTTTATCACTACTAGGATACAAATACTTAAATACCTGGGCACAGATAGCTCTCCTTGGTCTGGTTTGTTGGGGTTGCATCTCATTGTCACAACAGTTGCACGGCCATTTTCACAGGAGGTTGTCACTGTTGAAGACCTTATATCAAACAAGAGGAGAAGTGTAATACATTTCCATTACAGTAAATACACGTTGCTCTTTCATATGTCTCTGTCCATTCGTGCAACTGCAGTACTAAAGAAATACCCTTTACCACAGCACTTTTGCCTTTGTCAGCTAGAAGAAAAAAAAGGAGCAACAGAAGCAGGGCAGGTTTCACCACTGTATTTAAATCTCAAATTGCTCTGAGATGCCACTCAAGGGACTGCTCCATTTTTCTAGCTAGTTTGAATTCTGCTGAGTCAATGAATAAGCCTGCCCACAAACCAGAATAGAACAATTTAAAAAGAGAATCACAAGTGCTGTCATCAGTGTGTTACTCTGCTGGGGAGTTTATGGTGGCTCTCTGCTCACATAGTAATCTGGGAACGACGCTGTCCTGAAATAGCACAAGGCAAAGGGGATTCAAAAAATTGACCTTATTCCAACACGATTGACGTTGTAAGCCACGTTCACGATATACTCAAAGTAGGGTCACTGGTGTGGCGTTCAGTTTGCAGAATCAGACACATAATTTAAGTATTCACACATGCATAAAGCGCTATAGCCAATTAAGATCTAGTACTAAAGACAACACAATTTAGAGAGCCAATCAGTAGAACAAATATAGGTATGTGCCTTAAGATAAGCTGAATAGCCCCACGGGTTCCAGAGTCCAAATTTAGAAACCCAGTTCACATGAAGCCACCAGCATGTAGACATCTTAATTGAGGTGATCTTTGAGCTAATTCTTACCCAAGCTGAGGTATTCTTTTTATGGAGGAAAGTGAAGAATAGGAAAAGCACACTAGTAATTCTGCAATTAATTCTTTTTAAGCTCAATCAGTTAATTTTTGTAACATCAAAGTAAATACAAAATAACGTGAAAGAAAATATGCAACAGGAAGTGGACATATCAAACCCAAATATGAGAAATTATGGAAAGGAACATGACACTGGAAGTGGCACCTAGGTCAATCAAAGTTCTGGTATCTCTCTGCAGATCAAGTGTAATTTAGATTTGAGTAAACAGTGTTTGCTGATTTCATAAGATGTTCTTCAACATGCCAATCGATATCAGCCAGATACAGATTAAAGTGATAAAGATTAAAGGTGAATTAAATATCTCCCCTTGCGGTTTTGGTTTCCTTTAAGCAAATGAGGAAATTTCACATACAAATAAACAGTATTTTTTACCTACTTGTAAAAGAAATGCACATCAGGTATTTTGCTTGGAGAGGGAGGAAACATGTCTGTCTTGATGCTGATATTTTCCAGTGTTGTTTCAACAGTAGCTCCTAAAATTTGAGAAGGAAAAAAAAAAAGGAACAAGCTAAGAATGGATTTCTGAGGGCTTCAAATGTAACATTTTCTCAGACTGAAAGGTATGGATCTCACTTAGTAGTGTTTAATGACATTACTATCCATTATACACTTTCTTCTATTCTAACTAAACTTTGCAGATTTGTATGTTCTTCATACAGACTGATTTCCTCATACAGACATAACAAAACAAAAATTTCATAAACCAACACCAGTGCAAATAAGCTTTACTCTTTTGCATGAATTTCAAGCAATCACAGGATATTACAGAATTATAAAATAGTTTAGGTTGGGGAAGGACTGCTGAAGATACCTGATCCAATCAACTGCTCAAAGCATATGCCTTGAATGTATAACCTAACATATCATAACCATGTAATACCCTGAGCAATCTGCAGTACTGAGGGAGAAAAACTGAAAGATGCAATGGCAAGATTCAGAAGGATTATGGAGTCATAGGGAAGCCTTGATGGCACATTTTGGAACAAATGGCAGGCTGATGTGTGGAACAACACAGGTTACACAGGTCTGCATGGATTCTGGAGAAGAGCTGAAAAAGAGGAAAATTCAAGTAACCAAAGTTCTTAGAGATCCTTCCAACCCCATGAACCAAAGAAGACAGAAAATATTGGTGCTGCACTGCAACATGTCAGAAGAAGAGGGAGCTGTACAAATGGGACAGGCTGCATCCTTCTAGTGAAGTGAAAAATTGCTAAAACAACAAGAAAAAGCAGTAGCAGCCAGCAGCTGGTGGGAAGGTGGGAAAGACTGACGAAAAGAAGTTTTCCACTTGTCCTTGCAACACTTCAGACAGCCTAGTTGAATTCTTAGGACTTTGACTTGACTTCAACTTGACTGGCATTACATTTGGGAGGACGATTCACACAGCTGGAAAATCCATGTCTGGTAGACAATTGGATTTGATAGACAAAAAGGAACCCTTTTAGGTGAATAGAGTAGATATAACAAAGGTGACAATTTGCATTAGACACTACTACCTGGTGTAGGGCAAGTCAGAGCTTGGGATTGTGAAAGTACGTGGATCAATGATGCGCTCAGTATCATTGCTCAGGAGGGCTTGCAGGTGAGAGATTGCTACAGAGCATCACATCAACAGACAGAACAAAATGAGCTGTGCTGCAGCAGCCATCAGGAGCATGGGCAGAAAGATGTCAGGTCATTGTGGAGGGACCTCTGTTCTGAGAACATACACTGACGTCAGTAAGGTTGATCATTTCCTCTCATCAAAGACATTGCACTGAACACAGCGTAATTTAAATTTTGATTGCAACACAATAGATAGAGATTAGTTACTCACTAGACTGGAAGAAGATAGCTCCTAGGGACCTTATTATATACAACAGAGGCAATGAGGGAATATTCCCATCCAATACGCAGTACTGTAGAGATGGCGTCTCAAAGTGCAGTTTCTCAAAAATAAGAACACTAGAAGCAAAATCAAGTGTGAAAAAAAATGTCATTCTTCAGAGGTTATTAATTATATGGCTAACAAGCCACAATGACTCTCTCAAGAATGGCAATAGCTTTGACTAAGAGTCCACCTTGGATCAGAACAGCGGTAAAAAAAAATCAAATAAAAAAAACCATTGGCACAAGCTTAATGGAGGGGGAATAGAGAATCAAATAGAATCGGAAGTTATGAGTTACAAAAAAATGATAATGGATGCTAAAGACTTCAGGGAAAAGCCTTTGTTTGGCAGCACTAGAAAAATTATAAGTTTAAAGCTTTTTTAGAAATACTAGAAATAAAAGTACATCTTATGAACAGGAAAGGCAAACTTCAACCATTTTAAAATTTAACAATAGTGATCAAGAAAAGGCAGCAGAATAGCTTGATATCTTTTCTCTCTGTTAGGAAAAAATCATTATTTTCTCCTTGCTTTCCGAGACAATGACTGAACACCTTATTCCTTCGGTGGCAAGAGAGGATATTGGCATCTACTTGGCATGCATGCTTATAAACTAGCAAGTGCATACCTAAGAGTGATCTTTAATAGAGCTTTTAATGATAGTGAAATGTCAGAAGACTGATGGAGAGGGGATATGGTGAACCAAATTACAACGTGGCTAACACGATGAGGCAAAATAACAGGAATGGTAAGTGGAAGATGGGTTTCAGTAAATGGATAGATACTTAATGAGTGACAGTCAACATGAATTTATGGAGGACAGCTCTTCTTGAACAAATCTGATTTTATTCCTTGAGTGCTGATGAATTTGGTTGCTAAAGAAAATTATGTAAATTTATTGAGTATTTCACTAATTACCACATGAGATTCTAATCTAAAAGTTAGTAATATCAATTAAGCACACACTCAGGATTAAAAATTATTTAACTAATTAATTATGAAATTATCTGGCCATGGGAAATTGTCATCAAATGTGATATGTCTCCATGCTTCTCTAGGAATTGATATTGGAGTTCCAAAATGCAAGGTTATCATCAGGGAGCTGCAATTAACTATATAATCACTGTTGGCAAAGTGTGTAGATGAGACAAAGAGTAAGAGGAACAGGAACAAAATACAGGGCAAATTGGTTCACCTGATAAGCTGGTCTCAATCAAACTAAACATATTTTAGTGCAGACAAGTGCAGCAAGGGATGAAGGCCAGTCCTAAGGAAAAGAGATTTTCCCTTGGAAACTGTAACTCTGAAAAAGATCTGGAGTGGGCATCAGATCCAAGAAGCCACCATGAATTCCCATGAGTCTAGAGGAAGAAGGGCTCAGGGATTCCATCTTGCATGTAAATACAAATATGGAAGTTATTTTTATAGCTATTATAGTGAATTAAATACTGGAATACTACCCCATTCTGATGCCCATGCTTTAAGAAAATGTAATGACAAGTTACAGAAGCTGAAAAAAGAGCCCTAAAAAGTATTCAGATGCTTGAGAGAAACACATGATAGTAAGAGACTTAGAAGAACTTGGTCTACTTAGTTTATCAGGAGGGTGTGATGATTCTAGCACATAAAGTATTTCTCCAAGGAAGAAAATGTGGGTGTGAAATGGAGAAAGAATAAAATGAAGCAAGGGCTGAAAACTGAAGCCAGGCAAATTCAAACAGGAAACAAGTCTGCTTTAAAACAAAATACAGAGACGGTGTTTGACCAGTGGAAAAAAAATACCAATGACTGTGGCAAAGTTTTTCTTTCTGGCAGTCTTAAAAGGCCAGGTTGAATGCTCTTCCGAAGACGTGCTTTTGTCAAACATGAGTTTCTGGGCTGAGTGCCAGGGAGAAAGTACAAACACTCAGAGCCTGTAATGGATAGGTGAGCAGACTAAATGACTTCATTGTCTAATCTGGCCTCAGACTCTGGGAACTTGTGAGCCAGAGCAATGCAAGGCTTAATGATGTGCGCAGCCCCATGCTGCTCTAAGCCTCCTCCTTTCTCGCCTAATTATATCCCGGCACCAGCTGCTTCTTCTGAAATTGCTCAAATGGGGACTTGGCATGGGCAAGAAACACTTCGACTAATGTGACTACTACAGCAATTGGTCTTCCCTGCACAAGGTGGGTAGGAAACATGAAAGAAAACCAGTGCTTTTTAATTACATTCTTCAGATTTTTGTGCTGAAATTTTGTGCACCATAGGACCCACCAGACCAAACATGGGGAAGAGTGAGTAATATGAGCATGGAAAACAAAGAATGGGGGGAACCCTTACTCTTCTCCACCAGCCATCAGCTGAACTGAAACAGCAGCAAAAAGCAATGGCGTCTGTCCAGATCCACTCCACAGTTCAGGAACAAAGTGGGCTTGAAGCCTGGGCTGCCCCTTCACTCTTCCCCCAAGGTAATGCAGCACTGCTGAGCTGAGAAGGATTTACTCTGCAGCCCTACATACATTAGAGTACATCCATGATAACAACATGCAAAGGACAAACCATGTACCTAAGAACCTGTCGGCAAGGCTGTTGGACTGCAGAGCCAGGGCTGTCCGGAAACCCTTGCTGTCTGATGGGATGATGGTGGACTGGCAGACAAACGCTCCCACAAAGTTGGAAAAATCTTCTGATTCTGCAACCATGTCTTTCAGAGTAACATCTGTAATATTGTCAGTGCAAATAGCCATTTTCCTCCCCTGTGGACAATCAGGAAAAAAGGGGAAGCTGTTGGCTGTTGATAGGACATGAAGAAGTTTGGGAAAGGAGAGTTTGAAAACTTCCTGACTACAAAGTGTATGAGCCCCATTCCTGCACCTTAGAAACAACTTGATGTTTCTATCATGAGAGGGACAAACTGCAACAAACTGTGCCATTGTGAAAGCTCTGATTAAAGCCTTCTATAGATCCAGAAACATGATGTCACCTCTGGTATGTGTCTTATCAGAAACCTGTGCTATGAAGCACTCTTCTTTGTTTATCTTGACAGCACAGTGTTTACTTGCAGAGCATAATAAAATGGCTTGTAAAGGAAAACCATATTTCCCTTGCCTTTAAATAAGATACTGTAGAATAATTCTTTATTTGGTATTTATTCCAGATAAAATATTCTCAAAGCACAAACACATTAAATCCCTAAACAGATATATAGCCTTCAAGGCTGCGTTAACGTCACACGTCACGATCAATGTTAGAATCTCAGAGCAATAGCAATGAAAGACAAATCAGCAGACTCAGTTGTCCTGACAAAGTGCCGAGTGCTCAGGACCTAATCGCGTGGTTGGTAGTACTGTAGTGCCGTCGTAATAGTTTGGGAAAATGAAGACCAGATCCACAGGCAAGTGTGCATCCACCTTTGTGGATCTAGTTGTCAACAGCTCTAATCTAGGAGGGTACTTAAAGACACATTTAAACCTAAAAATATGCAAAATACTGTAAGGAAACACGACTACTCATTTGCCTCAACTCATGCAAACCCTTTGGCACATGGGAAAGAGACTTCAGAACATTACAGGCCTGAACCTCGATGTAAATGACATGCATTGACTTTCATGGGACAATACACATCACTGGTACTGCTCCAAAATTTATGTATGTGACAACACGCTCTGGTACAGTCCAAACCCCAGGCTTAAAAACTCTGACTCTTGAGTGTTTGCACTCCTGGACTAAACACATTTTCCACCACTTTTAAAAGGCTGCAATCAAAGTCAGCAATGGGCACCTCGGCCATTGTCAGAGTCCAGGGTGACCAGGGGCTCTGCTGACAGCAATATCTCTGGCCAAGTCATGAGGGAAACGTATGGAAAGAAGTTGGCAACTGAAAGACTCAGACCCTTGAAAATTTTTTCCTTGGTTCGAGTTCCTTGGTTCGAGTTCCTTGGTGTCAGCACAAAAATATCAGGGTTGTCACCCAAGTGATTTGAAGACACGAGAACCAAGAAAAGGTAGGGATGTGACAGAGTTTTTTTATTCTGAGCATTATTTATGCCTAAAGCACTCTCATCTCTGCTCTGGAAAATCACTTGGCCACTCAAAAGTCCTCTTGCACAGCTGAGCAAGATCCAGAGGAAAGTGTATGGTGTTGGTAACATCTCAGCTGTAGGGAAGTCCTCCCACTGTGATCCCACAGAGCATCAACACAGGCAGCAAATTGGTTAATCCCCCCGACCCTCAACACCAGCTGAGCTCACCTCATTCCCACACAGGCTGATGTTAAAGAAGTGGAAGAACTTGGTCCCTCGGGAGGTGAAGCTGGGTCCACTCATCAACGAGCCCACCTGGCTGAGGTTGCTAAAATCATAACTCAGGCTGTGGTTATCCTTTATGTATGACACCAGGCAGTCACTGAAGCAGGCAGAGTGGTCCTTCAGAGAAGGAGAGGCATCCATTGAAGAGCAGTTATGGACCAGCAGCAAACCATTCAGTCAGCACCTGGGAGCTAAAGTAAGCAGCTGCAGACAGGACTGCTTTCCTTATTAAGGATGGGGCGGAACTTTGTCCCGTTCCTGTAATTCACTTTTCCCTCGGGAGAATTCCCATTCCTCTCTCAGTCCCTCACAATCACATATCATGACTTTAGTGCTCCCTAAGCATGACCTTTCTGCTATCCCCCGCATTAGCCAAGAAAATGTAGTTTCTTTCTTTGTTTTGTTGTGGGTGTTTTTAGGATCCAAACATCTCAGCTTAAAGCCCTGTAGATAAGACCAGAACATGGCCTCAGTTACACTTGCATCTTGCAAAGCAAACACAAGAAACAGCTCAAGAGATAGGAATAGGATATGAACCCAGCTGGAGACATGCAGAATATGAACAAATTGGAGCAGTTCTTCAAGTCCTGTGCAGCTCCTTGCCAAAGGATGCTGCGCATGATGAATGTTTATCTAGGCTTAAGGGCAATTTCATGTAAGAGGAATTTGTTACAGGTTTCTCATCCAGCTGAGGAAGTCCCCGAGTTTAAAACAGCAGGAGTCTGGGACAGTTTTAGGTGGAAGTAACTTGCTTGCCTTGTTCTTACGCTGTCACCAGTACAGCTTCTTGAAATGAAGCTTTTTTTGAGCCAGTGTAGTCAATTTTATCTTCTTCTTAGAATCCTAGAATCACTGGAAAAGACCTTTAAGATCATCAAGTCCAACCATAAACCTAACACTGCCAAGTCCACCACTAAGCCATGTCCCTAAGTGCCACATCCACTCATCTTTTTAATACCTCCAGGGATGGTGACACCACTGCTTCCCTGGGCAGCCTGTTCCAGTGTTTGATAAATCTTTTGGTGAAGAAATTTTTCCTAATCTCTAATCTAAACCTCCTCTGGCGCAACTTGAGGCCATTTCCTCTCATCCTATCGCTAGTTACTTGGGAGAAGAGGCCAACACCC
>NW_010511192.1:38205-60553 GCF_000687285.1 Phaethon lepturus | reverse complement strand
GCAGGCTGTGGACTGACAATTATTGCATATTTATAAACAGAAATTAGACTAGGAACATATTTGGAAGAGTGGGATCATTGGTTATAATTATACTCCAATGCTCACAAGGCACATACCTGTAGGAAAGCTCTAAAACTGTCCCTTTGAGTGCTTATATACCAACCCACCCTGTCTGCCCATCACTCAGAAACACTTGGTTTCTGTACCTTGGTGCTTTTGCTGCCAGGCCCACATGGGATGCAGGCCTCCCTGCCATAGACCTGGTGGATGGACAGGAAGGTGTTGGCCGGACACTCCTTGCACTGGCTCGTCTCCTTCTCGATGTAGTGTCCCGCCGGGCAGGGCACGCAGGATGAGCCAGACTGCTCAGACCCCAGCGCACAGGCCCGGCAAGAAGAGGCAACTCCATCCACTGCGTTGGTCACGGTGATGGAGTAGATCTTTGCCATGTCATTGATGAACTGTCTGCTCTGGAACGAGAGCCACAGAAACCACCCTGGTGCCATTGTGCCACTGCATGTGGACGCTAACCACAGCGCTGTGAACCAGGGCACCAATTCAGGGATCAACTTATGCATGTGTCTGTCTTTCAGCATGGATGGTTTATCCTCAGCTCCCTCCCCAGGGATGCTATATAGCGACAGCCACTCGCCCCTTACAAGAAGCCTGTGAGCTTCAATGGAGGGCAAGAGCTCTGGTGGTGGGTGTCCAAGGAAAGCTGTAAAGCCCTGTACATAAAGAAGTACTTACGTCTTGGCCCTCATTTATTCTCTGAAAGGCCCAGGTGAACGTGAAGGAAGCGTTTTTGGAGATGATGTGAGTGTAGGATTGTTTCTCTTTACTTCTTTCCCATGATTCCACCACATTAGTGTTTTTTCGATTAACATCCTACAAAAGGGGCATTAAAAGTTTTTATTTTTAAAAGGGTGGTCGGACTATACTAAACACCAGTATTTTATAATACAGAGATTAATATATATAAAGACATTACAATTGCATTTAACAGTTAATAGAGGAGAGCAAACATATTTATTCTGTTTTCTATTACTGGAAGATGTTCCAGTTCACACAACAGTTAAGTTCAAAGTCCTATAGCAGCTTATAAACATTACGAAGACAGATTCAGCACAGAATTTCTTTCAGATTTTAAATTCCGTTTATATATGTGGGTACCACATATATAACTATATATATACACACACACATGTAATACATATGCAGTATATATATAAATATATATATATACATGTGTGTACCTCAGCACAGAAAGGGGAAGGCCAAAAGGCAAAGACAAATTGTAGTTTCTGCCATCTTTGGATATCCACTTTGTTGGTGTCTCTAGTAAAACAGAACTGAGGCCAATAAGCATCAAAGTTTACACGAGAAAAACCTGTTCAATTTATGTTTGTGTTTCTTATTCTCCATCAGCTGTAAATGTTCCAGTGAAAGATGCTTTTCCTTTAAATTACCACCTAATTTCCACTTAATTCTCTTTAAAATAAGAGCAGATCCCTGTAAAGTACCACCAAATACAAAAAAGAAAAGACCAGCTTCCCTTTGCAACGGCAGAGGCAAGGAAGCCATCACAGATCCAGCTACCTTACTCACCTGATGGACCTTCAATAAGCAGACAAGGAAAGTAAAAAACACAGCCCTTCACTTTCACAAAACAATGTCTTTCTGCTGCCCTACCAATTCTCCAGGTCACTGACAGGATGAAGACCAAATTTCCCAATTTTCCATTTCCCATTCCACTGTCCCACATCTTGCCTTGTGACTCTATTAAACTTCTGGGGGCTAACTCGACTGCACAAGAGACACTGAGAATTTTATCAGTCAGTTTGACAGGCAAAAATCTGATTCTTTGGCATTCAGTGATTTCTTTTAAAATAAACAGGTAACCAAGAATGGCTCACAACTCATGCGGTGGAGGAATTTTGCTAGGTCATTCATTAAATCCTTCCTGCAAGGGCACCGCAGATATTAAACTAATGTCATACTTAATCTTGGTCGTAATAAACCAAGTGCAACTAATTACACCTATGTAGAGGTATTAAAGTGATACGTGGAATACCAGGCTCAGTCCTCAGTCATCAGGGGAGAGGTCTCACTTACCGCCATAAAGTACAGCACGCAATCTGCTGAACAGATGGTCTCAAAAATAAAAGTAATCCGTCCTAGTTCTGACCCAGTTGCTCCTGTCACCGATGTCGGAGGTCTGTTTAACAGAGAAGGAATGAAACATTTACAAGGTGCTCTCCAGACAGGCAGCAGTCAATCCTTCAAATTGCTTTTCGTACAAGCGGGGAAAACATCAAAGTCCCGTCACATAAAACCTGCCCTTGCAGAACGGCGGAGGCCAGGTTTGCACCGCGGCTCTGCACTGGGTGTGGGGCACAGCAGGGTTATTTTTTAAGTGTCTGACTTCTGCACAGTTTCCTCCCTATAACCAACACCTAAGTGTGACTGTACCGGCAGGGAATCTTAAAGTATGTAATGCATTTAAGCGGTAAGTGATTTACACTGATTTAATTGCGTCTACCCTCCACTGACGGGAGATGCGTTCAGGAGTTTCATGCAAACCAGAAGCACTCAGGGTGCTCCCCTGCTAAGTACTGGACAGAAAACCGTAAGCTGGGACACGCCGAGATTTTCCATGGATATGTTTCTTGCTTCTCTTTTAATTGCTGCTTACCCATACTGTAAAATAAAAATCAGGGTTTGCTCACTGGGTGTAAGAAGTCACAACGCCTCTCAGCTGAGGTACGGAAAAGGGAGGGTGAGGTTCACTTTGCCATACCTTACCTGTCTTAATATTTGGCACCTGCTCTGAGCTAGGAGACTAAGCTCACTCTTTTGACAAGGAAAGAGACACGAGCACCTCAAGCAGCTATTTCATCTATCTGGGCGCCCAGGAAAGGTGGATGTCCTGCTCTCCTGCGGTGCCTGCATCTCTCCGCTGGCTCCAGGGGAAGCACAGACTGTGCAGGCTGGCCGGAGCCACAGCGCAAAGTAACGCGGGTTTCTGTAAAACGCCTTCAGGGCAGGCACCAGTACACACCCCGCGGCAGGTTTAGCTGGTTACTTTGGGATAATTTAGAAACAGAGAGATAGGAACATCTTTTCTCAGTTTCCAGTCAGCCAACCGCCTGGGATCTCAAACTGAAGCAAACACTGCCGAAAACCAGGGTCTTACGGAATCGTCAGCTGCAATGGGCTGACTGCGGACGCAGGAATAAAATCCAAATTTCCCCTTGTCTCTCATTCATGACATCATTGCACTTCAGAAAGGAAAACTCTGTTCATTCCAGGGATAATATGAAATAGGTGTAAGAGGCAGAGATAAATGAGGAATTAAAAAAAGAAACCTGTTCCTTACTTAAATCCCGGGATGTGCAGGTTCAATATAAGATAGTCATTGTCAGAGCCTCCTGCCCCACTCTGGATGTGATCACCAGCCACCTCCCAACCTTTACAGGACAAAAAAAGAAAAATTCAAGAAATGGATGGTTTCTTTTTCATATGGCAAAAAAATGCTGTTACCATACTTTTTAAAGCAATTCAGTACTTTAGTACATTTTAAAGATCTCTGGTGTAAACTATCACGCAGTGTAATAATGTTTCTGAACAAAAAAATTTAGTAATTGCATCAACTGCTGATTTTATAGGCAAATGTCACCTTGAAATCAGCAAAGCAATTGAAATTCCCTGACCTGTGCTGTGCAGCTCAAGGGGGATGATCCATCTGATCTCTTCCAGCCTTAAAACAGATGAATCAATGAATCTATGTGTTAAACGTTAAGCCTATACTTCAGTGCCCCTCTGCTCAACACACATAATTCAAAGCTTGAGTTATATCCGCCTGACAGGGCGGATCAGGCTGAGGAAAATCCCAAAGAAGGCTGGAGGTGGGAGAAGTCCTGAACGGGACCATTTTCACCAGTGAGCGGTGACTGCTCTCTGCTGCACTTTTAGCACATATGCAGAGAAAAAGATCTGAGTGCTAAATGAACAAAGATCACAGACTTTAATCAAGTTTTCCAAAAGAATTACGTGTGATGTCAAAGGGCATAGTTATCACAAAACATGAACGGAGATAAACTAGAGAGAAGTCAAATAGTTGGGTTTTTTTCAATGGGGATATTCAGATGCATCGAAGGCTGTGGTGGGATAGGTCCTTGTCTGGAAGGACTTCATGTAGGCTGCAGCTCCTGCCCTCTTCTGGTGTACAAGAGGGGTTTTTACTTCTGTTTTTCTGAAATTTAGTGACACTGTTTCCTACAGAAGTTTTCAAGCCTGGCGCAATTCAAGAGTAGGAGGGAAACTCTGTGTTGTGACTCACACAATAAAGAGCATACTCATGTTGATGGGTGCTCCATTACAACAGTGATCAGCCCAGGGGAAAGACAGGCAGGTAACAACACAGGGAATTTGGCTCACCGTTCATCCCATCACACTTTGAGTTGCCAACATTAAAGCAAGATGTCTTCATGTTGCCTGGCAGGATGTTCCACCACTTGTACTCAAACCCAAGAGCTGGTTCAGTCCCAGCAGGGCAGGCTTTGCACTCTACAGGGCAAGAGAGCAGGAAAGGAAATCACATAGCCAAAGCACATCTCAAACAGTGTTTTAAAGAACATAGACATTACTTTTTTACCCTCTGGGGCAAGCATTGAGCAATGAAAATTATTTATTTCCTTATAATTAAACAGCCAAAGACTTCCCAGGACCGGAAGAGTGGAAATGAGACCAGCATTTTATAAATTGCGGATCATAACTTTGCGGTATGTAATCTGCAACTGATCCCCCAACTCCCCTCCCTTTTTAATGGCCTCAGCTGAAGGTTTGATCATAGTGGTAAACATGAGCTCCCACAAAATGCTGGGCCAACACACCTCAGAATCAACAAGACAGAGTTTAGGCTAGACAATGTTGGCAGGGTACTCATCTGATGATGCTTAAAATGAGGGGAAGAACTTGGCATGGACAGGAGAATGGGTTAAGAGGAATTACTGACTGTAAAAATTCTGACTCCCTTCTCTGAATCCCTTAAAATAACCCTCAGGACGTTTATATCAGCCAAGAAATGCATCCAGAACACAGCAGGTCAACTTAGAGCAGCAATCTCTGATAAGAAAGGACTTCAGAGAGAAAACAGATAACCAACTCCCTCTCTCCGATGTTATTTAATAAGTATTTTATGCAAAATGAACTCTGGCTTATGATGACATGTCATTAAACCACATGCAAGCAGACAACTGCTTTTGGGGACACAAGCAATTTTTTTGTTGACTCTTACCCTGTGTCCCATCCGAAAATGTGCCTGGTGGGCAAGGAGTACAGGAAGATGAGGCATTGTTGTAAAAGCCAGGATTGCAGGGTGGACAATCCTTCCTCTCTCCAGAAGGAGGCAGGGTCAGTGCATCAGGGAGATCCTCTCTGCAGATCTTGGGTTCAATCCATTTGTACATGATCTGAGTCTGTAAGAAAAAGACACTGAGCTCACACAGTGTGTTATGAAGCTTTAGGACTAGAAGCACTAACCCAGGTCCCCCTTGTAAATTAAATTAGGGTATTTCCAATGTTTTAGGCCAAAAACAGACCTTGCATATCCAGGACAATAAAGGGAAGAGCAGAGAAGGGAAACAGAAGTGACTGGGTTCACAGGCGATTCCAAGATTTCAGGGCTTAAGAGCAAAGCAAAAATGTGAAGCTTAAAAAAATTACTACTGTTCATTCCTATTTATCTAGTGGATTTTCCTATGAAAATGTTCCTGAGCAACATCAGATAAAAAATTCTAAAAACTCCATAAGCAATATCTGCATTTTGACCACAGTAACCAAAGATATAATTTCTGCATTATAAAATCCCTGTATCAGGAAGGCATCTGTTAGCAGAGATCATCACAAGTTCTGCATTTTCTCCATACTGGCCTGTTCTTTGGAAAGTTCTCAATCTCTCTCCAGCCTTTTTCACTTACTAAGCAAATGCCAAAACCACACAGGAACTCTTCCAGCCCCTCTCCAGTCCCTCCACATTACATAAGGAGCAGTCTATGAACACTAACATGAGGTAGTCCTTGGCGTTACCATATACCATGGTATCACCTTTCTGACATCACCTCTCTTTGACGAGACACAAGTTTTCAGACTTCAGGAAAAGTCTTAGGTGAGATGCGTCACCTGTGGTGTTGGGTTTCAAATCTCAACTGTTTTTGGGTCTATCTCTGAAAGGGTTTAATATCTCAAGACAAAAATTAGTAGAGCTCCAGAGCTGAGAAACCCAACTGGCAATACTTTACCCTGGCCACCAGTCCTTCTCTGGGTACTTCCACCATTTGGTCCCAGCAGTGCAATCAGGGACCCTTGAGGCCAGAGGCATGGGTACAGGGGTTCACAGGGGAGATTTCACCTTATGAATGTGGTTCAGGACCCTGAGCACATGTCCCTGCCATCCCAGGCATTGAGCTGCTTTGTGCTCAAGGTTCGCCTTCTAATAACACAGAGCTGTTCAAGACGTATTGACCAGCTTCGAAGTGGTTTAAAAAAAAAAAAAGCTGGAAGAAGCCTCAGTGCAGGCTCAGGCCTCAACTCCTGGGAGCTGCCATTAAGCTGAGGTTCTCACCCTTTGTCCCTGCCCACCCTGTGTGGCAGCCATGCCTGTGCCAGGTCATGTACCCTGTTTGACCCACATCCTGCCTGACCCACGGACTTGATCTCCCAGCTTGACATTGGTCGTGCCTCATCACTACAGACTTGTCTGGCAACCTTGGCTGAACCTGGCCGCTGATGCTGGGTCTGCTTTGCTCACTTTGCTCAGGCACTGTGGGACTGCTCCTGCGGTCAGAGTGGCATCGGTCCCTTATGGATCAGCCTGCCCTTGCTGAACACTTAGAGGGTTTTCCGGATTGTTGCTGCAGAAATGCTTCAGCAGCATCAGGGTGCACAGTATTTAAAATTAAAAGGCTCAGGAGCTGGCAAAGTACTTGTGTCATTGCCCAGAGCCCAGGCACACTGTACGTAATAAATCAATCCTACTGCATCTGGGCAGAGAGAAAAGGGTGAGAGAGTGCCCACAGCCACACGGGTGAGGCTTTCTAAACCCGGGGCTGAAGCAATCAGCCTGGGATCTTTCAAGCAGTAGATAGGTGAAAAGGCAATAGGAGTCAAGTGCCTAAATCTCCTGAGGCTCCTTCTACACATGGAGTGGGAACAGCAGGAGGAAGACAACAATCTAATGGTCAGTGAAAAACCTGGCTGATTTGAGTAAGCCATGGATCAATAGGCCTTTAGGCTGGTGCTTTACAGCCACCGTTAACCCGACGATGGGCTGCCGAGCCAGGCCCTCTCACTGGACGGCATCACACGGAGAGGCGGCTGGGCAGTACGGCAAACCTGGACTGATTTCCGGAGAGGCAGAGCACTAAGTGGTGAAAGCAGTCCTGAAAACCCAGCCAGTATCTGTGTGTCTACGACACATGTTGTTGTTGCAACTGGAAGATGAATCATTGAATAGTTTCTTCTTCAAATTCCTCCAAAATCCTCCTGTGACTGCTGGGACAAAGTGTGGGAGAGCTCCAAAGCCAGTCTGCTCCACCAGCAGGTCCCCCATGTGACAGACCCAGTGGATCTAAGACGTCTGGGTGAAACAGTCTACTTAGAGTCCAGGTATTTTGAGGCATCCCATGAAGCAAGCACATTATTAGCAGCTAAGGTCTGCTGCTGCACATGACCAGGTTATGTATATACCATTATTCAAACAGGTCATGGACTCTTCTTTGACACTAAAATCAAGGACATGACACACGTAACACCTATGCAGTCAAACTACCCAAAATAAATATGGTCATGTCCAATGCTCCTGTGCCATGGTAGCACCTGAATCATATCTGGGCATTGGTGGGACAGGGCAGGTTGGCACAAGCCAAAGGTATGCCAGGAAAGACTGCTAACAACTAAACAGCTGGATCTATTCTGGGACAGTATTTCAGCCTGTGCTCCAACCCATTTTTTTTATGAGCATGGAGGTAGCACCAATGAGCCAGTCAAACTAATCACAACTGCAAGGAGCTCAGCATTTCGCAATGACAGATCCCTTAAGCAGACCCATGACAGGCAGATTCTTATAGATGGATAAATCCTGGAGGGAAAGATACTAAAGGACAAGCCAAAAGCCTGAGGGAGATTCAATTCTGAAAGTAAAGTTGGGAAAGCAATTCCTAGAAGCCCTACACTGTTTTCAAATCAAGACATCACAGCAAGCTCAATGAGATCAAAAAAAGGATCATGCCTTCTACTTACTTTTCCTTCCTTATCACATGGGGTATGGATCTGGAAAAAGTCTTTGTTTGTGCATGGAGGACGCTCTATACATGCATTGGACCCCTCGTCTATAAAGAAAGGGTGAGGATGTTAAACTATCAAATGGTCCCTGGAAACAACCATAACAAGCTTAAAATCTGGAGAGTAAAGTGAGTCAGAAGAAAAATACAAGACAAGAATGACAAACCAAACTCTTAATGGAGACTACATGAACCTTCCCCTGAACTGAAGAGGGGGAACAGGGAAAATAGCAGCTGCGATTGTACTGTCACACTGAAATTCATTGATTCAATATAACCAGGGAGCCACCCAAACCCTCATCCCACCCCTTCACCTTCAAGCAGTAATTTGTGTACTTTACCAAGCGTGGAAATATGGTCTCACTTGATAAGGAACAAAAACACTCTAACCCATTAGAAACTTCCATACAACATTAGCACAATTTTTCCTCTCCCCAGACGTTTTTGCAAAATTCCCATTCCCATCATGAGCACAGGCACAGGTCCCCAAGCATTTGCCATAATCTGTAATAGCAGATGCTCTGGTTGATAATTAGTTCTTCAAAAACTTTCTTATAAAACAATTACAAGGAAGAAAACTAAAGATGTTTTGACCATGAAGAATGGATTGTGTCCGTGTTATTTCATGATCACCAGCTAACCACAGCTGGGAATGCAGAAGACTTTGGGGACTAGGGTTTGCAACTAGATCACCACATCTTCCAACCACAGGGGAGGTAGGGATGGGCCAGCAGAGGATTTGGGAAGGAGATTCCTAGAAACACAAGTCTGAAGGCAGTGATGAAGCCAATTCAGGTCGTCGCCAACCGATAACACAAAGTACCACGAGAGGGCACAGCACGACTGTTATTATCCTTCAGCAGACCTGTTACTTTCGAGGTCGCAAAGATCTCCATCCCTTCATGTTAGTGTAGGTGATCCTTGCCGAGATCAAGTGTGGCCCATTATGTCTGTGCCCTCTGCAGCTTTTGGGAAGTGCCATATTCATTTCCCTTTTGCATATCAACTGGAGACTAAGCTTAATTGTTGGATAAAACCATTCCCACATCTGTACACAGAAACATATTATGACCTTATGTACTCAGATCCTTCTGCTTTTGCTTATCTCATTTGATTTATGTACCTGCATAATACAATTCTTCTTTACACTTGGTGCACTCTTTAGCTCCTTTCTCAGAATAAGTATTTCTTGGACACACCTGGCAGCCAGATGAACCTGGTTTGTCACTGAAGGTACCAGGCTTGCATGCAAAGCATTCAGATGTATATGCAACTCCTGTAAGGTAAATTACAGATAAACCACTGAAACACAGAGAGGTATGCTCCGTAGCTACTGCCCACCTGCCTAAGGGGGAAAGCAAGCCATGTGGGTAACGCAGCTTAAAAATCAGACTTTCACCACTCCAGACACTTTGGCTTTGCCGACTCGTGATTTAGGTCTTTACTCTTTGCTCCTCAATGCAAGTCTGGCCCATGTAAGAACCTTACATGACACTCCAAGCTCGATTACATTTAGAATCACACCAAAAGAGCAATCCCAGATTAATTAAATGGTCTAAATAGTAATTTAACTATCACTGTTATGATGAATACGTCCATCTATTTATCATTATTGAGAGACTAACTGATCAGCATGGTCTTTCTATACCAAGTAAAAGAAAGCCTATTTTCCCCTTTTTTCTCTTGCTAAACCAGTCTTCTCCAGTAGACGGCATCATTTACCAGCTAAACTAACTTTTCAGCCTTTCCCTGACAGTATGAAGTTTTGCTGTCCTGTTTGTACACGTTGGAGAAAGAGATGGGGGGACAAGGCGGCTAAAAAAGCCTCTTCGGTGCTGTAGCCACACCAGTAGACATGGCACCTGGCAAACACTGTGATGAAAGAGTGAGATAAGACCTAAAAAGCAAATATTACTTACCTTCAATCGTGATGTTTTTCACCAGAACTGGTTTTACTGCTTTGGACCCCATGAGAATCCCTGTTGTTCTCCAGTATAATATATTGCTACCTGATTTCAGAGTTACCTGCAACAACACGCGTAACTGTTAGAAGGCATTCGCTCACCACGAAATTGTTTTATTTCTTACTTCCATCACTCAGTGTTCTTGCATTCTAGCAGCAATCCTGGCTTTTCCTAAGCTGCTTAGTGAGTCAAGAAGTAATGGAGAGACAGCTAGGCAGACGCTGTACAGACATCTCTGAGGAGTGCCAAAGTGTGCTTTACAAAAAAGCTTCTCAACACCCCAGTTTCATGGAAAAACACCAAGAGCTCTTTCTGACCTTGTTGTAAGGTTGCAGAACTGGGAAAAAGCTGTTCCTAACTTTATCCAGCTACCCCTGGCACTCAGGAGCTTTTATCTCTAGCTCTATGTTCAGATATAGTCAGTCTGTTTTTAAAGCCTTGAGATACACTTCTGTAAGAAACCCAAAATGACCCAGAGTTAAAAAATCAAGGCTCACAAGTGAGTTTTGTTTATAGGCTTTAAAAATCAAGCTCTGCCTGCATCTAACATTACAGCATCACGATCAGTAAGACAGGCACAAACCATGAGTGACACCAGCAGCGGTCCCATCCCTCCTGCTCATTGCTGACCCTGCACAGCAGATGAAATGCAGAAAACAGCCCAGTTTCCAGCTGCTTTGACCTACTCGCCTTCGCAGCGTGGTTCAGCATAGCCCCTGTGCTGGCACAGGAAGGCTGGTGAGTTGGTGGCACCAAGGCTGGGGGAAGGAGGAGGAGGAAGGCAGGACCACTCCTTTCAGCAGCAGTGTTGATGCCTGCTGCCTTCAACTCACTGTGTAAACTACAGTACCACTCTATTTACTGAAAGTAGCAGGTTTACCAAGACCTTGGCTGGCCTGCAAAGCTGTACCACATCTACCAGCTCAGTACAAGATGCCTACTGCCTACACAGTGATACTGGCCTGAAGGTGCTATATTTTCACACAAGAGGAGGAATAAACTCTACCAGCAAAAGGGTCCAGGATAATATTTGCAGCAGTGCTGTACACGCCTTGACGGACCATAGTTTTTGTTCAGCCAGGATAAAGAGTCCAAAAACTCAGTGAAGTTTGTATCTCCCACTCCCCAGACACCTGCTAGCCAGGGGGGCAGAGGAGAGCTGGGTTACTGCAGGTAGCAGCAGAACTGGGACCACATTGAATTAAACATCATGTTGTGTGGTGTAGAGATACCCAACATCAGCTCTGGTGCAGCAGGACTAGCATGCTGGAAGCAGAGGCTGCAGCAACTGGAAAATAGGGCTCAGAGAAGCTGCCATGACAGGGTTTGCAATGCAGACAAAAGCCTCGAGGAGAGCCAGAACAGTCAACTCACCTAGCTCGCATGTCTACACTTCAGCCAGGCATCCAAGCAACCTTCATAGTCAGTGGAGACACATCCCAGACAACAAGCTCAGATGCTCAGATGCTACCACCTCCGGTGTAGATGCTGTCTACATCTCTCAGCTCACCCAAGTCGATGCCCTGGCCTTCGATCTACCTTCAGCCCATGCCGCTCACATCTCCTCACCCAGTTCTCCTGCCTCACGATGTGACTCGTGCAGGGCTTGCACCTGAGTTAATAGGCACTGCCAACAAGAGCTGGCTCGGGAATACTGTTTCTCCTCCAGGAGGATAAGCAGACCATGGGAAATAGAGAGCGTGGGCTGCTGTCTATGCCAATAAAAAGCCTTTTTCTTCTGGCATACTGTCATCTACGCTAGGCCTTTGCTAGCATGGCTCTGGGAATTAGGGTGTGGTGATATAGTGGAAACCAGATGCCAGCAGGAGCTAATGAGCTGGTCTACACATGGTCTGCACACCAAGCAGACTCAGCCAGCTGGGTCACAGGCCAGCCAAAGGGCTGCTGCTCCCGACATGACCGTCCTCATCAGCACTGCAGGAGCCACACCAGTGCTGCCAGCCTGCTTTTCAACCAGGTAAGTCACCACAGAACACAAGCTGGGTGCAGTCCAGCTCTTCAGCACACACTTGAGAATAAAATGCCCACCCTGCCTGCCTCCACATACACACACTACTCCCGCTGCTCTGCTGAGCAACAGGGAATAATCTCGTGCTCTCATGAGCAAACAACTGTTGTAGAAGACTTCAATTACAATCATGCAAAGTGTCTGTGGCGTGCAGATTTGCATAAATCCATTTAACTTCATACAGCACTTGATTCAAAGCCCAAGGAAATCAACACAAAGTCTTGCATCTGTATCATTTGCTTTGGGATCAGACCCTTAAAGATCTTGGTGGCTTTGCCCCCAATACTAGGAAAGCTGTGCTGCTTCAAATGGCCCTTGTTTGCTGTCTGCTCAGAGGAAATCACAGACATTTATAAATGGAAAAAAGCTTCATGAAGGAATTTTTTGCACACTTACAGAATGAGAGCCCCATTCCCCGTTGTCTGTTAGCTTCACCCACTTGTCTGCCACGGACTCCATCTCTTTGCACTGGTCATTTTGTATCTGTTAATAAAAACACAAGATCAGTGACCACAGTCAGATGCATCTCTCTGTCAGTATAATGACTGCTGGCTGGGAATGATAAGATTCAGCTTTGTTCCTCTGTCTACATATTTAGGACAGCAGCTGCCTTACTTGTGGCAAAAAAAAAAAACAACCACCCAACTTTCAAAACCTGTTAGCACCTTAACAGTGCCTCCAACAACCACCTCTGATGCAGATGGAAGAAAAGAGCAGGAAGAGGAGATCTCAGCCTTGTCCTCTAGCTATCTGGTCAGACTTGGATACTAAGCATCTTGTCTTGGCTGCCTTTTCCTTCTCCTCAGTCCACCAAGACCCAGTTCTCTAAAATCCAGAGGCCACGGGCTTCTAAGTCAGAAGGAGGTAGGAGTGGACGGGCCAAAGCTAGAAGACAAACTGCTTTCTCTGCAGCTAATATCTGTTATGTCTTTGGCTCCCTGCCACCTGACCTTACTAGGCGTGAGAGAAACGTTATCAAGGGAGAGGCAACATGCCATGGGCAGTCTGCCCTGGCAGGAGTGTGAGGTTGATTGTCCTTCACCCAGGTCCAGTGCAGCTCAGCAGCCTTTCCTTGCAGCAGGGTTTGATGCATGGCCTCACAGCGGTCCACTTCTTTCTCCTCATAACTGTCTTCTCTGAAGAAAAAGTATCAAGTCCCTTTGAAGCACGAGTTCAATTGTTCATCTTTCATTCCACCATGGAGAAAGACCAGTTCAACACTTTCAGAATACATGGGGTAAAGCATCCTCCTCAAAGTTGTTCCACATCAAGTCTGAAATAAGTCACATAAGCCCCCATCCTCCAAAGCATTTGTGCACCTAATTCCCACCTAGATCAACAGCACTGAGGAAGAGAGGTAAGAAGAAGCGCCTAAGTAGAAGATAGACCCCTAATTATCTTGCACAATCTGAGTTACAGCATCTTTGTGCCTCGGTTCCCATCTGTAAAAAGGAGATAAGAATATATAGTCTCTTCTCACAAGGTGTAAAGAGAGCCTGGGAAGGGCAGATATCAGGGCAGGCAGGAAGCACTGGGTATCTAACAGGAAGCATCCATGCTTCCCACATTTGAGGACATCTGCTTGCTTACCCTCAGACCGACAGTGCAGCCACCTGCACCTGGAGAGCCCAAAAACGTCACCATTTCCTGGCAAGCTGCAAGCCACCACCACTGAAATGCCACTGTCCAGAGCTGAAGAGACATTGCTAAGTATATTTAAACACAAAGACATGCTGGAGGAAAAAAATTGACTTTTAGAGGAGCGTTAAATATTATTTCCCTGAAATACTGAGGCTGGCAGTAAATGGGCATTTCTATAAAGGACTGCACAACTCACTGCTTCTTGAACAGGGAATGATAAATTTAAGGAGGTGAATGAGTGGGATATGGATAAAGGTAATAATCAAAAAGCCATTTTCAAAGCCAGTGCTCAGAGAAACAATATATTTGTGCCATTGTGGGAGCAGATCAGTCAGTCAAGCAGCTGGAGCTAGGATTCAAAATACTGATACGTTCACCTGACAGCAAAAAGCCTATCTGCTGCTTTCTCGCCATGAAGAAGGCAGGATAGTCTAATATGAAACTGAAATGGCTAAACAATATTGCCTGCACTGTTGGATATCAACGTGCAGTAGCAATCTATTGCACTGATGCAGCAGCAAGAGGGTACCTCCAACAGGTTATTTTTGTCTTCCTTTCCCATCTCTACTAAGGATAAGGATACTTTGCACTTTTCTCCAAGCTTCAAGAAACATTAACCAACTCCAGCTAAGGCTTCTTACGCCTGCGAGATACCATGAGCTGTCTTTTTCAGATGAAAACCAGAGCTCGCCAGACAGGTACAGAGGCAGAAACAGAAGAGACTGAAAATTTCCAGTCATCTCCTGCACTGAGTTGCCCTCCCATGACATTTTTTTCTGTCCCAAATGGCAAGTACAACATGCCAAGGAAAGCAATGCTGGCGTTAGTGGAACCTTCCAAAGCACCTCAGTGATGTGGGGCATCTACACCACACTGCGGAGCCTGGTGCTGGGAACCTTCCAGCTCCCTGGACCCCAACAAGATCATCCACGTGGGCAGAACAGGGTTGCCTTTCCCATTCTGGTCACTGCTGATCAGATTGGTTTAGTAATCTGGGTACAGCATGGTGCAAGCCCATCCAGGCTGCTTCCATTTCAAAGCTAATGATCCCCAGCCCCTCCATTTCTCAGTGCGGACCTGTCCTCAGGGCCTAATTCCTCCTGAAAGTCATCTGAATTTTTCCTCCTAAATCTCTTTGGAGAAATGTTGTTTCTGGCTTTTTTTTGTTTTTGTTTTTTTTTTAGGATCACCCTTCTGCTTTTCTCTTGCTTTTCTTTTCATCTTAATTGCTATGATCTAAATTGACCTAAAACTAAAGCTAAGGTTTCCACATACTAATGCCTTGAAGCACCTCAGGTTCTGGATGCCTACTTTAAAAGAAGTCTTTTTAAACATCAAGTCCTTTCAAAGGCATCTCAAGTTAAACACCCCTAAACTGAAGCATCTACCACCAAGAGTTTTTTCATAGAAGGCTGGACTAACAGGGGCAGTCATGACCCCTGATGGAAAAATCCCAGCACATGGTAGACAGGACCAGTTTAGCCTGAGTTTTGAAGCTGAAATAAATACCAAAAGGCAGCATAAGTGGCAGAAAGAGCAGTTTGGGGTTTTTTTAATCTTGTTCAGCAGTAACAAGCTATGAACATACGAGAAATATAAAGGGAGGAAAAAGCTGTTTCTAATGATCTTTATCTGGATGGGATTCTTACAATATAAGGTTGAATTCACCATATAAAAGGCCTTACAAAAAATTCAAAGAAGATGTTGTTGTCAATATATTGGTATTCAAAGAAGACAGAACCGGATTTCTTCAGGTGCACAGCGTAGATGAGAGAAACTGTACAATCATCCCTGTTCGACTCTATGTAATTCCCTCGAGGTGTCCACGAAGAGCTGATGAATATAAAAAAAACAAGCTTCAGCTGAGATCACAGACACTGAGGAGACTTTTCTTACACTACTACACAAAAACATGTTACTTTAAATAAAGAACCCAGAATCCCACAATAGCTAACTACAGTGAATTTGTAACTTTATTACTGGATTACCATTTATTTTTCATGTAAATATAATACTGCTTATTAAAACCGTGCATGGGAAAAGATATGGTACTAGAAACTTGGGACCCAGCCTACACAGGAAAGGTTTATTATCCATAGGTTCAATTCTTATATTCAGAAGCAGCCTTCTGCAACCACCGTGGGTCGGTCTCTAAATAGGCTGCGAAAGTACCTTTTAGCCACATTTACTATACCATGACTTTCCAGCTACAAATGAGAGCAGCTCCAGGCTGGTCTTAGACTCACTAGCTGCTGATGAGCCCAAGGAGACCATGATGACAGCAAAGAGATGGCTACAAATTTCACTTCCCAGCCACTCTTGTTTTCTCATGAGTAGGGCTGGTTACCCTCTGGAGAGCTTAGATAAGTCATTGATCTGGCTTTGCGCTGCTGAGCTGCCTCAGGTTTACCCACGGCTGTGAAACCCAGATGCAAACAGAACTTCTTACTTGTTGCAGCTGTTGGCTTTATTCTCAGTTGAGCCAACCGCCGTGTCCATGAAAGTTGCCACATTGGAGAATCCTGCCGGCAGCTCATCCCACTCATCAAACTTGATCCCGCTGCCCAGCGAGTATGTCCCCTCTGCACATTTGCTGCACACCTGGTTCTTCATCTCCAGGTACTCACCAGAGGCACAGGAGAAAGCTGGGGAGAAATTGTTTCCAACATGAATGGAGAAATTAATCCCAATAATTTCCATTAATTTTTTGCCGCTTAACTAATTAAGAGTGAACTGCCACTAAAGGGACTCAATTTTTTTCCAGTAACACACCAGCTGAGCTACTAACACTGGCTGCAAAATTGTTCACCAGTGCCTGTTTTTTCACCGACGTGGCAGCGCTGAAGCCGAATCTCAGATGGCGGCTCCTGATTTGCAGCTTGTCTCCATGGGCAAAACAAGGTTTAGAAATGAAATCCCCACCCACAGGCTGTGTCCAAAAGCAATTTGTGAACATGAGGGCATGGAATACAGTTCTCCTCACCCTTGCTCACCCATCTGTTACTCAACTAAAACCACCAGCACCTGGGAGCCAGAGCAGACTCGTATCACCCACCTGTACGGTAGCGAAGAGTGCGCAGCAGCACGTTGACAGTCATACAACACTACAAACCTCAGCTGAGAGCTCCAGACCTAATCTAAGGCTCTCTCCGCGTTTCTCCTCACATGGGCTGCCCACAAAGCTTTGAACATCTTGCCTGACAGACCAGGTGGCCGAGGAAAAGATCACCAATGGGCCTGTGTCTTGTGAATGGGGATCTTTGACCAGGGTCATATTAGCATGTTGAGAAAATAAACACTGGTTGCCAGCACAGCAAAGACAGTACTCAAACATATTTAACTAAGTAAAGTATAATTTAGAAGGAACGTTAACAAAATGCTTTTATTACTGATGTCTGTAAAATGACTTACTCCAAATAACTATATAACCCTTGTTCCAGCCTGATCACATCTCTACCTGCTAAGGGAGGAATATTCTGCCCTCCCTCGGACCGAACATCCTGGGTGGAAAACAAATGAGTGCTTTCTGCAGAACATGATATATCCTGTGTTGCTTGCAGATTTCTAAACTTCGCCGTGCCAGTCTAGGCAAAGCAGGATTCAGAGCAACGCGCACAACTCGCATCCCAAGAAATGGTGGGATTTTTTGCTGTTTCACGCATGCCACGTTGTGCAGCAACGGATATTTCATACACTCACTTTGGCAGACATAAACTCACTAGTCTGACAAACTGTGAGATGAGACCAGTCTGCCAGCCAGAGTGGTGAAACTGGCCGAAAACAACTGATGCCAGATGAAGTTTTACAGACATGCTGATGTTTATCTAACTGCAGAAAAGCTTATTTGACTGTGAGTACTTTGATAAAGATGTGGCTGCACAACACCAATTTCCATCTGAATCTAACTGCACTTCAGGCTCCCATTTCTGTGCTGGATCCTGCAGCATTTCTTTGGGTAGTTATCCTTGATGGGCAGCACTGGAATGCAGGTGAAAGGTCCATTTTGATGGAAAGATCTGCCAAAAGGTCATTTTTCCCTCTTGGTCATATCAGCGTAGTCTGAATTTGAACAGTGGACTTCAGGCCAACAAATCTGTTTTTTTAACCCTGCCACTTTAATATTTTTATTAAATCCTGCTTTATTTTTTTCTTTTGAAGGGTGCACAGAGAAGCAATCAGGAAGGGAAGTAAGAAAAGCCAGCTCTCTCATGATGGATTCCAATCCTTTAACAGCTTCAACTCTTTTTTTAAGAAAGTTTATAGCAAGAACTGGAGAGCGCTGCTTAACCACACGTTCCAGATCTGGGAATTTCAAATAAGGAGTCAGTAACTGCGAGCGACTCGCTGCCATAATGAAGACGCAGAAGGCAGCAGAGCCTCCTCTTCACTGCAGTGAGACTGAGCAGAGATTTTGCTTTAACCGAACTAGTATCTTTTAACTCCTTGCAGTCTGATCATTCTAGAGGAAAAAAGGATATAAGAGACCAGGCAGGCTGCCGTGCAGGACGCTGCCATTCACCACTCACCTTCCAGGAGAGACATGAGCCTTTTTCTTATTTAAGTGGGGAATTACCTTCTTACCCTTTTCTAAGCATCGTGTTTCAAAGACAGCAGCATTTCCCGTCAAACACGTCTGCAAGCAAACTAGCTGTGAGTATGCCAGCTACTTGCCAGGTTCAATTTGGGGCTGAACGTGGCTAATGGCACCACGAACCACTTTCGACGTGGGAACAGATGCATCGCCTGGTCTCATTCCAAGCGGTTGGGCAGGGCTGGAGGGCGATGGGGAGGAAACGCGGCGTGTGAGGAGCGCAGAGATGGTCTCCTCTCCTAACGTCACGCAGCATGCTCTTCCAGCAAGGGGGGAGACCAAAAGCCAGGCCAAACCCTCTTTAAATTAAGCAGCATCAATTCAGGAGCCTGTCCCCGCTGGAGACAGGCAGGTTGTGGCCATGCCCAGAGGGACCCTGCAGAGCAGATGTCCTCCACCACGGGCCAAGAGGCACCTGCCCCGGGTGGGGACAGGGCAGAGACGATGGCCCGTCCCGGGGCACTGGCGCTTTGCCCTGCTCGGGGCTGCTCTGTCTCGCTGAGACGTGGCCGGGCACAGATCCGGCGCTGAGCAGCGACCGCTCGCCCACGGACGCGCTTGACAGCACGGCTGTGTTTGGGGGGCAACAGGCATAAGGGGCTGTCAACGGGAAGGGCGGCATCGCCACTCAGGAGGTTAAGGCGCGATGTGGTGTTTCAGGAATCCAAATCGTACGTTTTAGGTGTGTGCTCTGATTCATCCTCCACTTAACCCTCCCGCTTGCTACAGACTCCAGAGGGAAAATTAATCTCCTGGCTTAGAGGTGGCCTTTGTGATCACTATCTGCCTCCAACACCAAAGCCTATTTGTTTAAGCATTTGATGCTCAATTTTTGGAGAAAATATCTCTATTGAATAACTTCTTACATGTCCACCCTGTTTCAGAAAGCAGAACTAAGGCTGCTGAATCACGTAGGCAATTCTGAAAATCTTTTCCATAATCGACACTATTGATCCTGTTTGGACATCATTATCCCTCTCCCTCTCAACTGCAAACTTTCCTATTACACTTTTGAAATATCATTTTGGGTGCTACACACCAACATAGACAGAACAACGCACATTGTGAAGACTGAATTTGATCTTTTTTCTTTCTGGGGAAAAAAAAGGGAAACGCATTAAAAAGTTTCATGATTGGCCCCATCATGGGCATTTTTAAAACTGGGAGAAGATTTTCAGAGGCAGTTAGGGACAGCACAACATACTGTGGTGCTGGATACACTGATGCCTTCGGTAGCTGCAGTGAAGCCAATGCAATTACTGGTGATTTGCATCTGTAGCAATAAAATAAAAACCAAAGAAAAAAAAAAAACGCTGTGGCTTGTGCAGGTGACCGAGTCTTTGTCACAAAAGATGCTGTAAAGTACTGTTAGATAGACACTGCCACAGGCAGCCACACACGTTCATACATGTATGCAATAACGCCGACACCCGATTTACTTCATAAAAAATCACCAACAGCTACAGTACTAATACCCACTGAAACCATTGTATAAGTCGTGCCAAACAAACCTCATTTCATTCTTTAAAAGGATTACAAATCGCTTGATAAAGGTGACTGAGTGGATGTAATAGACTTAGGGTTTCTAATACAGTTAACTTAGTTTTGCATGTCATTCTGATGAAGAAGGTGGTACCAGACAATACCAGTAAGGCACATCTTGAATGGATTAAGAACTGCCTGAGTAACCGGTCTCAGACAGCGCCGTCAGTGAGAAACCATCACTGAGCGGGGGGCAAGGGGGCAGTTCCGCCTGCCCCGGGACCAACTCTGACGGCCGTCCACATTTTTACCACAATCTGCAGGCAAATAGGAAAGGAACAGTATTAAAATCGATGGGTGACTGTTGTCAAGCCTGAGCCCGCTCCAAGTCAGTGTGTTTTAACAGAGCCAAAGGTAAAGACAAGCCGCTATGCCGGCCCTGCCTGCAGAAGGCTGAAACGTATCCCAGAGAGCAGCAAGCCTGAGGGTGGGAGTGGACCCGCCGTCCAGCAAGAGCTTCTGCCGTCAAGACGTGCAAGAAGGCACTAGTGAGATCTGTGGGTATATTTAGAGGCGGAGGTAGAGATGTGTAGGATGGAACGTGTGTATTACAGGCAAGACGATGATTCTAATACTGAATATAGTTGTGATTCAGCATTTTTAAGAGGTCAGTGGAAAACAAAAAGACTTAAAATGCTTTCAAAATTAGGAGTAATGTCTTACAGTGAGAGATCTGAAGTGCTTAGTCTATTTAGTTTATCAAAAGAAGATTGAGAGTCAGCTTGATTAATATATAGGCATCTCCAGGGGGAGAAAAGACAGGATCCCACTGGCCTCTTCAGTCAAGCAGAGAACTACATAAGAAGAACTACCTTCTGGAAGTGGAACCCAGACAAATTCAAGTTGGAAATAACACACACATTTTTAATAGGAAGAATGACTGATTGCTGGAACAATTTGTCACGGCATGTGATGGACCCTTTGCCTCTCAAGTGCTTCGTACCATAACTGGACACCATATGGAAGAAAAGCTCACACCAAATACAAATTATCAGCCTCAGCATCAGCCTAACTGGGTGCATTTTAATGGCCTGCGAGGTCAAACTAGCAAATCTAATTAATCCCTCTCCTCTTAAACTCTGTGAGTTGGGAGCGATGGCATCTTACCTCCCTCCTGGGACACAGCACAGATGTGGAGCATCCTGAAGCAGGAGCCCTGCCCACTGTGTAACCACTTCCAAGGAGTGCTTGCAATAGATCACTTTGCAGATCTAAGAGCACTTTACAATCACATTGCAGACATGGAAACAGCTCCCCAGAGGGCAAAACAGACCATAAACAGGCCAGCCTCCTTTGCCCTTTGACTGCAAGGCTCCAGGGTCATGTTCTGCCTTTTAGTACTGCTGTGGCCCTCCCAGTGATTTTGGTGGACTAGGACCAACAACGGTTGGCACATTTCTCTTCTAGTAACTGACCCTGACAATCTCATGTTACTTAAGTTTCTGATGCTGGGGGTCAGGACAGGCTTATCATGAACACGACTGGACTAACAGAGTAGATCCTCACATGCATATGACGACTCAAATTCTTCTGAGGTCTGAAACCTTCCTCTGGAGTGTTTTCTCATGTTGAATATCTCCCAGATATTGCCAGGCTGTGAGAGGGATCAGAATATTTGTGATTTCACCAGAAGATTAATCAAAGCTGCCTCAATGTCCTGCATCTTCCAACACCAAATCTGTAATATATTCAATTGCTTTCCTCCTTTATGCAGCCCTGGCCACTCAGTCTTACACCTTCCCTCAGCTAGCTTCCCACCCCACACCACTTGGACCCACTACTTCTATCACTCTTCTCAACAGACATTTTTCTCCAGACATTTCTTACTTATGATACCTAAAACTATTTCAGCTCCTCTGTTCATTGTGTTGCCACTGAGCATGTGCACATTCATGTGTAT
Source organism: Phaethon lepturus (assembly GCF_000687285.1). Lineage (NCBI taxonomy): Eukaryota > Metazoa > Chordata > Aves > Phaethontiformes > Phaethontidae > Phaethon > Phaethon lepturus. Next base: position 38,544 of record NW_010511192.1, on the reverse strand, counting down.
CCCCTGGCTCTCAGTACATCACAATTTAAAAAAGACACAGGACTGGATTTTGCCAGATTATAACATTAGAAGAGGGTAACAATGGAGCAATTCTACCCAAACCAGTGAAAATACACAGGGAAACTAATTTCAAACACTGGCTTTCCATCCCATTTCTATGTTGATCATCCAAAGCCCCACTGCCGGGGATTCAGGTGAGATGCTGCCGTCTCCTGCAGGCAGAGTCTGGGCTGAATTGTCTCAGCCTCCCATGGGCAGAGGTGAAAACTGTAGCTCAGAAAGGAAATACGAGGTTGGCAGCATCCCACAGTTGTCCCTCTGAACAGCTGCTGGGTTCAG
>NW_010511192.1:32113-38185 GCF_000687285.1 Phaethon lepturus | reverse complement strand
GTTCAGCAGACACATGCCACAAATCTGGAGGGGAACATGTGGCCAAGGACAAGTACATAGAGGCATCTGTTCAGTGATACCCTGCGATGTTAGGGTCCACACAACATGGAACCAAGGACCAACCAAATACAGGATGAGGAGAAAAAAAGAAAGCCAAAGGACGAGAGGAAATCATTGCTTCATTATTAATGTTTCCTATAATCTCAGCCAGCTTCAGAATGTCTTCCATGAATAATTTATATGAGGCTTCTCCAATAGACTGTGAATAATTGATGTTCGTTTTCTTCAGTCATTATATCCCAATGTGTTACCAGGAACCAGACTGAATCTTAATTTAAGAAAAAGAGGCTGTTAAGGCTGTTTAGGCTTGAAATGTGATCACACTGAAAGCTGATGTAACTTGGGGAAGAGTACCTTTTGTGGAATAGACCTTTTCTTTTCTTAAGAGTAAATAATTTTTCCTTTTATCCAAGAAAATACAAAATAGAGCAACACTTTTTCCAGTTCACCTCTTTGACAAGAACAGTACCATTTTCCCAGCTGGCCTGGCACATAGGGCAGTTTTATTATTACTTCTTTTTCATCATTTGGACACTGAAAGGTGTAGTACTGGAATGAGAATACTCAATAAATTCATGAAAGTGTGGCATATAACGGAGGAAGGCAGTCATCACCAAGAGGTTAGCAGGCACATTTGCTGCCGGGGCTACAACCACCATGTTGGTTCACTGAAAAGTGAGGTTAAGAGGAATAGGAATAAATATCTGCTTGAATGCTTTGCTAGATCACAGCCTTTCAGTAGTGGCTCTCAAACTGTGCCATGCACACTAGTGCTAGCTAAACACCTTTGCTACATCACAGACTTTCCTTTTCCTTTCAGAAAAGACATAAAAACTTTCCTAGAGATACAAAAGAGACACGGGTAAAATCGAGTTGCCCAGTCCTACAGGCCATAAACACAAAAGTGCCCCTATAAAGATCATGACTGAAATCTGCTTTTTGCACATTTTGCTGTTCATGTCAGAGATGGCTGCAGAGACAGAGTTATATTATGTGTCAGACATCCTTAATTGCTAGGTAATACCTGACAGGCCAAGGGCCAGACCTATAGCATATTAAGAAACTCTCAGATTCCCTGGAGTTCATGCCCACTAAGAATCCATTTTTTTGGTACTTAGGTTTGAGAGAGCAACCTTCCATACATGACTCTCATATGTTGACAGGCAGCTTCATGGGAGCCATACAACTGTTCAAAAGAGAGGGGAGAAGGGAAGATGTTAGTCAACATGAGGAAGAAGATCAGCATAGACCATTCCAGTGAGCAATCTCAACAATGGAGAAAGGGGAGATCTTCTGAATATATTTTTTGAACATTATCACAAAATAGTAATTTCCTACTCAGCTCAGGATACCCAACAACATCTGTCACCTTACGTAAGTATATCTATGTCAGATCTAAGTGACATGGTTAAACACCAGCAGCCATTAATAGCTTGGCCTCGTTGTTTCTTCCCAGGTGAATACCCAAAGAATCAATGTCTGAATGACATCGAAAATGAAAGAAATATGAGTACATCAAGGTTGATGAAGACAAGATCCAGTGCTTTCAAGCCATGAGAAAGAAAGAGAATGGATACATGCCTAGCCCTCAGCGCTATGCTAATGTCACCGTATTTCCTCTCTTCTGTTGAAACAAAGAAATCCCAATCATTTCAAAGCCCATTAATAAGACCAGAAAATAATCCTCAGTGAATGTCAAATAAAAAAGTAAAAACCTTCTCTGATGATTTGTTAGGATTCACATGCTTACTTCAAGAGGCCATAACTCTGTACTTACTTAAGCCCTATGAAAAGCAGTTCTTACATGCATTCATATATGAAGACAATGACACTGTGGTGATAAAAAACTGTGTAATAAATAGCACCATTCTCATGGGAGTATTTGTTTGTACATTCACATCCACATGTGTAATAATGTAAACATTAAAGAAACTACTAAAACTTATTGCTATTTTCAAGTCTTCACCAGCCAAATTTCAAAATTCTAAGTAAAACTCTGGAAGAACCAATTCTTTAGCACAAAGCCTACACAGAATTTGCCTAAATACAAATCTAGTTGACAATGAACAGATGTAAACTTCATGTCAGAAGGCTGTAACGCAAGCACAGACGTTTTGCCAGACGTATAACATTCTTTTTATATTTTCCATCTATACAGATATATATGTGCATATACCGTATGTTATAAAATTTGCAGATGCCCAGTGACTTCAAGGGAATTAGGAGCAGACCCACTTCTCACCTGCTTGGGATACCCTATCTTACCATAGACTGAGACAACATCAAACTCAAAACCTTCTATTTAAGTTTTCTGTTACAAAAGCAGAATGTTAAAACTCCTGCAGATCGCTTAAATTGCCTTGCAGTGTTACAAAACCTATAAGCCTTAAAAAGGTCATTTGCCTTAATTGTGTCCAAAGTGCACTGCAATTAGCAGGAAGATCCATATCTCTCTCTGTGGTATCCTAGGAGCAGAGTACACAAGTTAGAATAAACTCAACAAACACCGCTCAGTAGCAGTTATTTGGTTTCAGGTCCCAGAAAAGTCCACTGTAATTAAGGACAGTCTGTTTTCTGAAGTAGTGGAGCTTTTCACCCGCTTACCTCTTGGCACACGCTCACAGGTCTCGCCTCAAAACTGAAGCACATTTCTGATTTCAAAGAAGTTGCTCCCGCCTTAGTGGCACCAGTTGAAGGTGGAGTTTGCTGAGCAGGGCCATTAATAACTCCATGGCACCGTACGTAGAATCAAGTTCTTCCCTATTATCAAGACTTTTGCGTCTCCTTTCTCAAGAAATCTTGCTGATTATAATTATAACTGGTATTTGGATAACAGTGACCCTACCAGCACTTTTTCCCCTTGAACATGGCAAATTCAACTCCTCGTGAAGCTGCTCTATTATTCTCACTACAGTTTCTTTATTATCTACCTGGAGCCACAAAAATTAAGGTGCAGCCGGTTCTTGTTTAGGATGGAAAGAATAACTCATATTCTGTGGAATAAGAGAGTTAATATTAAAAAAGAATTTGAGGTCAAAATGTGCGGCCTTTAGGCCCTTCTTGGTCACAAACTGCTGAGAGGAGCACATCTGGGCACAGCAAGGGCACACTCTGAACCAGATCTCTGGGTTGCACTTGAGTGAAGGGAGACGAAGGGAGGAAGGAAAGGAGACATGAAAGGAAGGCAGGCTCCAAATTCAGACTTTTAATTTGAGTGTAAAACATGCAGCATATGGTCAGGCTGGCAGAAAAGCCCGACTGTGGCCACCAAAGCAGACTGCAGCGTAGTGTCAGCGGGAGCACGATGCCAAGCCCTGCTCCCACTGCCAGGCACTGGGAGGTTCCCGTTAGACGCTGCACGCAGTCCCCACACCAAAGCAAAGGGTTTTCAGAGAAACCAGCCACCTGGGGGTGCAGGCAACGGCTTAGCCCCGAAAGCAAAGGGCTCCCGTTGACTGCCATAACTATTTTCCATTTGAAAAGCCAAGGACACCGCCCTGATGGCAGTGATCCTCATCGACTAAATTCTTCCTGCTGTCATCAGACTCATGAGGGGATGAGAGTGGGATCTGCGGTAATGAAAAATGAATGAAACCAAATTAGTTAAGCACATTTCTGACAGTCAGGAAGTAATGGAGTGATTCAGAGAGTCTGGACTTCGCCGAGGGAAGCTCTCTGTCCGCCACCCCCCAGCACAACACTCCACACATGTACCCTAGCTCCAGAACCAGGGACATCTTGGCCATGAAGAGGGGAGAGACACACAGAGTCGCTTTAGGAGTAACAAATACTGCCTTTTGCTACCCAAGATCCTTGCTGCATTTTTAACGTGTCTCTTTGCAGGATCCCTTGCAACTGCGATGCGCTGGTGTCAAAAATACGACTATTCTCTGACCAAACACAAGCATGAGAGGTGGCTGAGCAGGCTGGCATGGCCGTGCCGTGGCCTGGAGGTGCCACCCTGCACCAAATGACAAAACGCAGGCTGATGCCCTGATGCGAGGTCTGCAAGCGGTGACGGCCGCAGCCTCACAGGGCAAGCAGATTGGAAAAAAAAAAAAGAGGAGAGTGAAATATAGAAAGGGACATGTTGTCGCAGCGCATTGCAAATGAGCTACTGTGCTGCAGAGCTGCTCCCGCACCTTCCCTCCCACAACTGGGGTCACTGCGTAGCAGGACCTCCCACAGCATCACAAACATGAGGTTCCTTCTTTCTTCCTACCTCCCACCTGGATGGGGTGGGGAGGATGGCAGGAGGGGAAGGTGGTCTCATCACCCTGCTTTGTGCTCGGGGCAAGATGAAGTAAAAAAAAACCAAAAAAATCCCTAATACATGGGTCATAAAGCAGTCAAAATATGACAGTCCTTTCTACACCGAACCCCATGACTAATTCTCAGAGGACTGTGTCTTCTCTGCAGGTAACCTTTGCCGATTAAGTTTTTTAAGACCCAAAAGGTCTGAATCCTGACATGTTTCGGGGATTACAGTCGTTTCGGGGAATGCTGGGAGCCAGTCTCAGCAGGTCACAGTCAGCTGTGCTTTGCAGGTCGGCATGCACTTCAAAATGCAGCAGAGCACAGCGATACCCAACCTGATTCTAAATAGGCTCATTCAAATGAAAAGCAGTAAAACACGACATCCTGAAAATGAGCACATCTCAAGACACCGACTGAGCTCCAGTGCCACAGTTAGATTGCTCCAGATATGTGAAGCACCTGAGCTAATACGTTTCTACCAATCTCAAGTGTCTTTCCACTCCGCTGGAGACCACAGTCTAGACGTATTTACAGAGATGATTGGAGACTTTTAACATATTTTTATACCGTCTTTCAAATTCCTTCGTTCAGGCACAATTTAAAGAGAACGGCTGCTGAGCATTTGGAAGCGGGAGAGGTCAGCGCAGTGTTCTCAGGAACCAAAATTAATGACAGTCTGCAAGTCACTTCTGTTTTCGGGGAGCAGGAAAGATCAACAGCAGATATTCTCAAGCGGCAGGCATTTCTGAATAGATGAAAACAACCACAAACAGTGCATCATGAAGTCAGCAGCAGTGGCAGATGCGTTCCCATAAAAAACCACTTTCTTACCCAGATTCCTTCATATCTGTGTCCAAACTGCCACCGAGGACCACTGAGGGCTCTGCCAACCTCAAGGAGACAAAAAAAGCCCTAAAAGCTCATTCTGCTACACAACTGTAACCCTTTTTTAAGAGCAGAAACATAATTGGCTCAGCTATATCTCAAGACTAGTAGATCCCAACCATAAATTCTGAAGACAACAGATCTCCAAAGCTGGAAATTGTCCTACTTTTGGTAATTGTACTGTGGTCCCTGGTTCTGCAGGCTGAAAGTCTGAAAGTGATACCTAAGTGAGTCCAGGACTCTATCAAATGTCAAGATGAGCCTCAGTGTCAGTATGCTCTGGCATAAGATAGGATCTACAAGATGTAGGAGAATCTGAATAAATCTGTGGATTGCCCAGAAAGACTGATCTCCAAGGATATGACATAGTTATGGTTTTTCTTGATAGGCCTCAAGATAAAATAACACTAGGTCTATGAGAAAAGGAAGGCATCTCAAGGAGCCATAAATTACTTGGTGAGATGTGTATGCAACCCTTGGCCAAGTTTAGCACAAATTTCACTCTGTACAAGATCCACTAAGAACGTGAGTCGTAGCATCCGCAAATACAGAACCTTTCATTTTCCTCAGCCTGCGGAAATCTGTGCTTTTAGTATAAGACATCCCACTGGTCCAGCTGCTGCATTGTCAGATGAGACAGAAGCCACCAGCCCAGAGAATATGACAAGTCAGTGATGAGGTGTCTATCTGTCAGAATTTCAATACAACTCATCATCAACAACAGACCCCCATGCGCAAACTCTAAAGAGCTGGAGGGAACATAATTTTCAAAAGCTGCCTCTCCCAGTGTATCCCACCCATTGAAGAATGGACTGTCAGCCAAACTCTATGCTGGTTCAAATATCTTTCAGTAAAAAACATGACGTTAGC
>NW_010511192.1:12380-32082 GCF_000687285.1 Phaethon lepturus | reverse complement strand
CCCTACACATTCCTGTAGTGATTGACTGCTGCTGACAGATTCATGTTTTCAGCCTGAAAGATTGGTTGTTCTTAAAGCAAAGGGTGAAAGACTAAGAGATGAGAAACTGAAATTACTTTTGCTGTCAGAATATAGCCAGACATCTCCTGAAGCCAGATAATCTACTACAGACACAAAAAAAAGACAGAACTACATTAACACCACTGCACTCCCAAGAGCCCAGAGAGATGAGATCTGAAGGGCTCAGTAAAAATGTCAAATATCCAATTGCTTCTCAAACCAGCTGGATTGTCATGGGACTTAACAGCAACACAACAAGGAGGAGAGGCATCAACTGAAATGAGTTTTCCAGTGTATTTAACAGAGTCTTGTACTTTGGTGTAAGATATCACAGTCAATCTACTGGGCAAAGTTTTCCCCTTGTCTAGCAGGGGGCCAGATATGGAAAAGCTGGAGATTCATCTATTGTTATAAAACAGTTGACTTTTCATTGCAGCTCATTTAAGACCAGAAAGACACACGAATAAGAGGAGATGAAGAGGGAAGAACACCATTTGTCTAAGGCTGTAGAAGAAAGTCGGGGAGAGTGTAATGTTGCTGGACCTTAAACCATTAATCATAAGGTTTAAGAAGAAATAGTGTATATCAGAAAAAAATGAGTTATACCTATGTACTCCAGAGTACACCAAAAGTGGTTATGCAGCAGAAGGGATAACATTATCTGCTCCTTTATAGTGCAGATAGCAAAAAATAACAGGCTTGAAGTACAACAAGGGAGACTGAACAGCAGAAAAAGCTGTAACAGGAGGGAAAATAAATAGAAAAAAATAGATGAACAAATATCTGGGGAGCTTGCAGGCTCTTCATCAACGGACGTCCCTGAAAACAATCCAGCCAAACATCAGCCATGAATGACAAAGTCATTGCTACTACAGCTGTTTGGGCTGGGGCATGAATGGGGGATGATTATGGGATCACCTGAGGTGCTTCCCAGCTCTATATTTCTGTAACTGAAAAACACATCCTAAGGATCTACAGAGATTCCACTTTAAAAACTTCAGAAACTGAACACAAACACCAGGAATGACATAGGCAGCTTCTCAAACGTTGCTTGCAAGCAGTCAGAAATCTTCCGGTGGTCAATACTGCTATGGAAAACATTTATGTGCTTTACACTGGAACATATTCCATAAAGAAATGAACAACAAACCTTTACAGAGGAAGAGTCAGAAGTGAATAAAATCTCACCTCTCCTACACTAGAACTGAAGGGACATTGCCACTGTTCATCCTGCTTGTCAGACACAATAATTTATACCCCCTGGTACAAATTACTGAGAAAGTAAAGCACTGCTAGGATCTTCTGTGAAGAGAATAGCTAGAGCAAGGAAGTGTGATGGGAAAGAGCATTCAGCTTGAGAAGCTACAGAACAGTGAGGGAATAGTTCCAACGTGTTTGCAAAGCAACAGTTCGTTTGTGTCCCCAGATGCAAAGAAGTGTTTTAACATTTAATAAAACGCAGGACCAAGTGATATGAGAATGCTCCAACTTGTTAAAAATAAATACATAAACAAAATGCAAAAGCTTTGTCATGAAAATAACTCGGGCAAATAAGACATTTACCATTATTAATGCACTCAGCTTATTAATTAGCTAAATAATGCAGGTGACAAGAATGTGGACACTACACAAATATAATTTGGTCACTCCTGGCCACCATTTTGGCCAACACAGCTACAAATCATCACGACCACTGGAAGTATTCAAAAAACATGTGGACATGGCACTTCAGGACATGGTGATGTTGGCTTGATGGTTGGACTTGATGATCTTAAAGGTCTTTTCCAATCTTAATGATTATGTGATTCTGTGAAATGAACTGGAGAGCTGCAGAACTTAAGAGTATAGCAGCTCAAGACAAGCAACCACATCTCTTCAAGGGGTGTTGTAATAGACGTGGCTTGTCTGTGAATTAACATACAAGTGTACCTGCAGCAGATATTGAGTTATACAACTACGCTGCAAAGACAATCGCTGCCCCACAGCTCCAAGAGACAAGGGGAAGGACTGAAGGGGAAGGATTGGAGGAGAAGGACTAACCCAGGGACACTCAGGACATCCGTGTCAGAGCTAAGAAGGGTAAATTGCACAAACAGCTAGTCACGGTGTGTAAAATGAAAAGTGCCGACATACTGCATTCCTTCCCTTTCACCGGGTCAGGTAGTCCAGAGCACTCCACCGACGGATTCGGGACAGCCACCCTCCATCTGGAGCCACTGCTGTCGCACTCTGTGTACTCGAAGTGGTAATCTGTCTGCAAGCAATTACAAAGAGTTTCAGTTTCATCGTAACATTTGCATATTAAGCTCATTAATCAAGACTGAGATTAGCAAACTCAGTTATAATTAAACCAGAAAGGAAGTAGCTGGTGTGGAACATACTGTGCAGCACTCTCACTGCTTTGATGACCACCGTGTATCATCACAGAGAAGCACAAAGCACATCGGAAGTTGTGCAGCGCAAATGTTAAGGCAGAGGATGGGATTTGCAAACGCACTTGAGAGACGGGACACAGATTCCACCAGCATTTTTTTCCCAGTCTCTGAGAGCAGGATTGAACCCAAACTTCTGGTCGTCATGATATCTGATCTACAGTAGCCATCGAGGCTTCCCCTTTGGTCAATGGAGCAAGCCATACCCAGAGCACAAGTCATCCCATGTTAGGTTGGCTGTCTAAGATGGATGGGATGAATTGCTTTCTGGGAGTGCCTTTCCCTCTTCATCGATTTCAAAGGAAGCCCAGACAAATTAGGGGAGATAAACCCAGTATTGGGATACCTCTGAAAATGCCATCCAGGGTCAGCTCTGAGGAGTACCCCAAGGCAGAATGGTGATGTGAGGGAAGATATCCCCATGGTCTCTGAGGCTGAGATAAGCCTTGAGTAGTCTAAGTGAAAAGCAGTAAGAAACTTCCTAGCATTAACTAGGAAAGACTATTAGCTATTTATCTTATTAATAGTATTGATTCAGATCCTAGGTACAATCTAGACTCACATCTAGTTACCTTTTTAGTCTTGCCTTTGTAGCTTTGTTTCCAAATTCATAGCCCAGAATTTTGCTATGAAAAACAAACCTCAGCAACATCTCATTCTTGGGTTGGTTTGGTATCAAGAAGGAGTTTGGGTGAAGCTGGCAGAATTGGTGCATACCTTTCTTCAGACGGAACAGACCTACATTACATGACACATATCGGCAAGCTCCATGAGATATCTTGACATGGGCATATGCCCTTGACATGGGCAAGGTCACCTCCAGCTCCCTTTGCAGTCAATAGAGGGAAAAGAGTGGCCACCTGCCTATTTTAGACACGTGCTGCAGAGGAGACGAGGAGATAACACACATCCTAGAAATGCCTCTTTCTCTCCACTGGCTACAGAGGAAGACCAGTCACTTGGTTTGGATGGAGACTTCCCCATTTCCTCAGAGGAACCTCACCTCCAACACCACACAGCCCTGCACGGCCCATAAAAATAACACACAAAATCATGGGACTGAGGAAAAAGGGACCAGAGCTTTAGCCACAGGCTCAAGATTTATGCAGTTTTAGGGTAGACTGGTGTGGGGAATCCATAAAATTTGTTGGTTCCTTTCAATTTAGCTGGCTTCTCCTGGCAGAACTGACCATGAAACAAAGAGGGGGAAGGCAATGGTCCTGTCCGCAGCCCAAAGCAGAAGCAGAAGAACTCCTTAGCTGGCATAGCTCACTCTCACTACAGCAAAACCCACCCATGAGGCAGCATAAATCTGTCTTCCTAAAGATCTGTGCCACCATGAGTGCAGACATCCGTCCCTGAGCTACACTACCCTACCCTAGGAGGAGGTACCCTGTGCACACAAGGATTATTTTGGGGGCAATCTTTTCCTTCACCTTGTATGACCCCTTACAGTGCCAGCATCCCACATAATGGAGCAGAACGGGGGAATCAGTTGGATAAGGGTTGGTTCATGTTGGCTCTCGTATAGTTTAATCTCTGCAAATATTCAGCTGACTCACAAGGAGAAGACTTGCAATTCTCCTCATTTACATATAGAAAAACAAACAATACTGAGTTTAATACTTTGCCTACTGTTACCATAGCTCTCCAGAGATGTTCAGAGGTTAATAAAGTTCTACCTAAACATCATTAAAGCCTTTGTTATTTTGCATCCAAGTGCAAATAATATTCTGATTTCTCTGGAATTAATATTTTCATGGTTCAATAAATGTCTTTGTGGCTCAGCCTATGGTTTAGAATCCTAACTAACAGCACAGTGGAAAGCAAAACTATTTGTCTCAAAAATAAATCAAAGCATAAGAAGATACTATCAAACCCAGAGCTACACATGAAATATGATATACTACACTCTCAACTCTACAAATATACTGAACTGAAATATGCATTTCCCCCCTTTTATCTCATTATACAATCTTCAAGCTACAGAAAAAAAACAGTGCTTAACCATCTTGGTATGAAATCTGCCTATAAGGCAACCAGAATGTATAAATAACATATCCGTAATAGATCCATCTCATAGTTCATACCACATAGGAAACAAGTGATCTATTAAATTAAATATGCAAGAACGGAGTGAGGCAAAGAAAAGGATATTGAACCCCCCTGAATCTGACTCATGTTCAGATCTCTTTTCTGTTTCATATCAGGTCAAAAAAATTACAGAGAGTAGTTTGGTGTCAACAATCCAGGTTGTTCTCATAGCCACCCTCTCAAAATAGCCTTCAGGGATTTCTAGCCAGCAATTCCTCTGCAGCCGGGAAGGAGCCACAGGGGGTCTCAGAAGTGGTGCAGTTGGGAGGGACACACCATGCAGTGCAGAAACTTCCCCTCTAATGGTGTCTGACTGTCAACTTATCACCGGAGATTCAAAACTCAGGACAGTAACTAAAATTATAAAGAAAAAAGTGTTTCTTCTTTCCTTCCAAGTTCAGGTGGAAGAGTCAGGTCTTCATCTCTTATATTCCACCCCTCCATGGAAATCTCTCCAGATTTAACCAGCCCAGATGAAGTTTTCAGCAGAGATGGACCCAACAGATGTCCTTCCCTCTGACCACCCCATCCCTGTGTGCAGCTAGACGTGTCCACAGGGGAGTCCCAAGGCTCACAAGGAAGGTTGTACAGCAGAACTAAGTTCTTCCATGGCCTCTTTCCATTACTTTTTACTCTACTATGCTCAGTTCCCTTATGGAAGAGGGGGATCTTTTTTTTTTCCCTCTGACTTTCAAACCAACTTTATGTCCAAAAACCACTCCACAGACTTGCTTGTTCCTCTGGTAATTGACTGTAATGAAGACTCTATAAATTAATTTCTGCCCTTGGTCACAGATACATACCTCCAAAATCTCTTCCAGCTACGATCACTACCATCTTCTCCCTTATACTATAGTTTCACCTAGAAACAACTACTGAGGGTCCAGTTCTTTTAAAACCAGAATATATCTGTGCTGCATCACAGGCATGACAGCAGCTCAGAACTTCGACTGCACCACTGGCCAGCTTTAAATTAACCACCTGGCTACTTTTAGCGAGTGAATATAACTGCATGGAGCTCCGGTTCAGTTACGTGATCCAGCATCTGAAGCTGATTTAGTAGCCGTGCGTCCTCAGCACCCAGCGTAGCTCAGGTCCCTCCCCAGGAGCTGGAAGCATGCCGGGACTGCAGCACCGACACCCTCAGAGCACACGTGATATATGCAAGCCCTGGAAATCGCCCGTTAACGCTGGCTTACTGGGCTCAGCGCTTCTAATCTGCCTCAGCAATTTGAACTTCCAGATATAGAAGGCTGACAGAGGATCCTCTTCAGCACCGCGGGACGCTTACAACACCTTTGCATCTCAATGAAAAATGCCGTTCCATTATGCTGGGATTTCTTCTCCTCCCTGGCAGGGAAATTTCTTCACCCACCAGGTCTCTGAAATGAATTTCATGGCAAACCCATTGCCAGATGTTATCTGTTGCCAGCTATTACTCTGGTTTTGCTTTCAATGTTTTTTCCTCACTAGCATCCAGACATATAGTATCTTTAAATTCAGCCGTGGGCCCATTTTAATTTTAACTGTAATTCTGACTCTGTTTTATTACTTTTCTGGGCTTGGCCTTAATGTTCTAAACATGTCCCTCCCCCAGTTCAGCTGTTATTTCCTATAATGTTTCCTATTTTATTTCTCATAATTCCCAGGCTTTGGCAAACCTGGTTTGAATCTCAGAGCCAAAGAGTAGGTTTCCATAGAAAAGTGTCTCTCAAGAAAAAATTAACAGCCCATATAGGGTTAAGCTTAAAAGAACGGCAATTTTCTAAATGGAAAATTGATGCTGTTCCAAGAAGCTGCTCAGAATCAATGTGTAGTCCTCAGCATGAAATTCCAAATGAAAAGTTAATAGTAACCTGAAAAATGCCACCAAAAACAGGCAAGTGTGTTTCTTTTACCCTCTGCTGAAATTTGCTTTATTGTTCTTGGAGAATTAGTGAAATCACATCTGCACTACCATGCAAAGCCGTTATAAGAAGCTCTCTGACGTACGTATGCTCTCTTTGAAGGACACCATGTACAAAAAAGATGCCCTTATGCGTGCACATGACATCAAAGAGATGGTGCACTGGTCACAGCTCTGCCGGGGGAGATAAAAATGACAGAATTTGTCCAATGTCCTATGTTCAAAAAGCATCGAGATGGGATCAGCGGTGTGGGCCTGTCACCCTTGCACGCACCCCGTGCAGAACTCCAGCAGATATCTCCTGGCTCTGTGGGGGCACCCGCACCTCCTGCTCTGCGGCCCACCATGACCTGACTGAGCAACACTTCAGCGAGGCATGTCCCCCCCAGTGTGTCCTCCAGCTCCACAACTCCTCTTCCCATACAACCCTTGGCTTGACTTCAGGTGGCACCGAGTGCTCCTCCTTGCCCAGGTCCCCGGACCCAGCGCATGTAGCGTCAGATGTCTCCAGTGCAGACCTCCACATCTGAGCCAGTCACCTCACAGTCCTTTACAACAGCTGACAGACACAGGCATTTCCAGGGCACAGCTCCTCTTGTCTTAAAGTAAACACCTATTTCAGGGCATTTCTGAAACTCTAGAAGTATTGGTTTCCTCTCCATTGACTGGAAACTTTCTCCCAGGCAACCCACTGTAGAACTGAGCTTTCTCCATGACGAAGAGCAACACCCACTTCAGTGCCTTGCCTATTTTTCTGCACCAATCTTTTCATTCCCTCCTTTCACCTAGATGGAAGATGCCCTGTAGCCCTCCCCACTTAACTAGAACTGAAGGGCAGAGAGGGCACAAGCCCTTACAAGCACTTCCCCACGCACTGAACACTCGATCTGGGCAGAAACAGTGGATGAAGCCCAGGAGCAATAAACACTTACCATACCTGTTATGAAATAGATTAGCAAGAGTCTCTTGCAATTTAACAGCTTGCTCTGCTCATGTTGTTTTCCAACCACAGACATCACTGAGCCAAAAAAAAAAAAAGCTTCTACCCTACCTGTCACAATATTACTAAACAGCAACTCGCTGGAGGTCTGTCACTTACTCCTCCCCTGAACTTGCACTGCTCCTTCCACTGATACTTTTGCATAACCCGATTAACTGCACACAATGCTATTAGAAGACATTGTTTGCCAAAAGGGACATCCATAATCTTTACAGACCCATGTGCTATCTATATTTACATGTGCTACAAGGATTAGCTGTGTATTTATAAAAAAAAAATAATAAAAAAAAGGCGCCCACACAAATAAAAGCCTCCTTAAAGAAAGGATGAATTCAGGAGGAGATAAGAAGAGAGTCCAACCCCATTAAGCACTCCTGTGATCCCCCCAGACTAACCACACTGAAAAGGAGACAACACTTTCACTTCCCTGGTACATCAAGACGTGACACCCCAAAAGACAGCAGATGCAGGAACTCGGCAGTCTCTGCGTGGCTGAGTTTCGCCACGTCTGGCCTCTGTGGCTTCAGCACGCTCAGGGACCACGCTTCCAACGCTTTGAGACGGCTCCAGTGCTTTCAAGGACTGCCTATCAGTCACTTCTCCTAACTGAGGCTTTGGAAGTGGAGGTGCAAGTTCCCATTTCTTATTAGTCTCGGGCTTCTAGCCCAGCCCCCTCTTTTACGGCACTCGTTATTTCCAATTATATCCTCTGGCATCAGTAAATATCGCTGCTCCCGCTCTGAGCCCCTACCATCCCCAGCCCAGCAGTGAGCAGCAGACCCGTCCGTCAGCAGGGCTGTCACATCCCTCATTCAGACGCTTCTCCTGAACCTGAACAGGTTCCTCCTTAATCTCCTTTGAACCTACTTATATTAGTGCTTTTCAGCTGAAAACTTGAGCCAGGCTTTCAATTATTTCCACCCCTATTCCTAAATCCCTGAATTCCGAAGGACATTTATGTGTATTCTGTCGTGTTTCTCTTTCCGGATACCTAATTCATTTGCGGCTTTTTTGGCAGTGAGAAACCCATCCTTAATTGCACTACTTAGAACCCCATAAGGCAGCTGCATATATTCTGACTTTCTGAAAATCAGGCTGTTTGCATCTTGAGCCTAATTTAAGCACCAGGTTTCAACCACCAGAAGCTGAGGTTGAAACACTGCCAAAGCCATCTGCAAATTAAAGATGGACTGAAGAGGTTTACTGAATGAAAGCCAAAATTCAGCAAAAATATATCATCAATATTTGTGAGGAATCAGAATAAATGACATTTTAGGTAAGTTTTTATATAACCTGTTTAAACATAATTTCCAGGGATCTAACCCACATGTGTTTAAAAAAATGTCTAGTCCTAGGCCAGTGAGCAGAGTGACCTGCAGCGGACAGATCTCCGCAGAATGATGGGGTAAGTTCAGAGGGCCATGAGCAGCTCTGTCAGCAGGAGGACAGAGACAACCCTTATCAATGTTTAGAAGCAAACTGCTGATAGAAAAGCATTTGGATGAATATTGTGTCCCAGTGGAAATGAGAAAGGTACCGAGCTCTCGTACCAACCAGGTCAAAGGACTTCCTTTGCCCTTGGTCAGCGTCCTGCAGCGTGCGATGATGGACAGTGGAGAGAGGAGGTGTTTCCAGCACATCTCAGGTGTCCAGAGCAGGGCACGTGAACTGTGCTCGCTTCTCCCTCCAGAGCTGGAGGAGAAGGTAGCCTAGCTTAGACACATATGTTTCCATGCAAGCACCTTAGGCTAGGTGGGACAAGTCCTTCCCTGTGTACCTCTTCACCTAGCTGTGACATGCCAGGCTGCCATTTCAATTGTGAATGCATTGGCGCAGCCTCTGAACAGCTCCTAGTCCAAGAGGCACCCACCTCTTAACTGACACTCCCAGAGATGCTTGTCATAGAAATAATGTGCTATTACCATGGCAGAGCTTTAACGACAGAGCAGGGCTAGAAGGGCACTTCAGAAGCCACTTAGTCCATCTTCTTGTCCCCATACCTAAACCATTCCTGAGAGAAGTTTGTCTAACCTCTTAGAAAAACCCCAGTGATGGATGTTACCTAGCTTCCCAGGGTAAAGCTCATAGTTATTGGCTAGATGAAATGATGCTACTGTGCATGGACCATTCGCCAGGCAGCTAATGAAGCAGTTATCATCATCAAGGAAGCTAAGCACAAGAGCTAGGAGAAATACGTGGGGATGAAGGGTTTATTTGTTGAAAAGCGCAGCCCATTTCAACACATAAACAGACTCAGAGAGCAGGCTGGCACCAAAGGCTGGCTGTCTCCTTCCAAGAAAATGCATTTACTATAGTATACATTTACTACACATTTATGATATGCTTTGTTAAGGACAGTGCATTCCCATGTGACAGAACAACACCTGCATGAAACTTGAGGGCTGTGCTCTGAGCAGTGTCTTCTCTTGGCCTTCAGCCACCCTTGCTCTGGCTGAAATCGGTGGAGATTCCAGCGGCCCCACTGGGCACCAGACGGGGTCAGACACAATCCTCTCTCAACAGTGACGGTACACTTTTTCACTCAGACGTTTCTTCAGCCTCTGTCAAATCCCTTTCAGCAGCAGTACAGTAATGACTAGGAGAGTTTTTATTATCATTATCTTATTTATCCTTTCAGTGACCATTTTCAGTCTGAAAAGGTCAGGTCAGCCAGCAGCCCTTCGATTGTGAAAATTTTATTTTTCTTTTGAATAAAACTTCACAAACAATCTATGTGCAGCCCTAGCCCAGCCATCTTTGAAAGTGTCTGGGATTATTTATTTTTGCAACATACAGAGACAAGCAGTCTTAGTAAAACAGTGGCTCTTTCATCCAGGGCCTCATCTGTTGCCCAGCTAAGTCAATAAAAGACATCCATTGACTTCAAAGGACAACAGGATGAGCCACAGTCAACCAGCTCTTGTACTCACCACCTTAAGTATGAAATAACAGGCCATGGGCTTTGCCATCCTTGCAAGTAGAACTTAAAGAAAGCAAACAGCTTTCGACCTCTTAAAATCATACCATTGAATTTCATGGGTGGAGATACCAAATACAGAATGCTACAGGATGGTGCAAAATGGCCCTCAAAAGATTACTTTCATCCAGACAAACTATATGAGTGGAGGCATCTCCAGTGATGGCTTAATAAGTTAATAAGGGGTATCGGGCAGTTTTCCTGTCCCAGTCCATGTTTTTCCTCTTCCCTTGTGTCAGCACTACAGCTTGGAAGAACCTGAGCCATCATAAAGTCATTTTTTTCACAAGTTTTCCGCCAGAACAGCTCCCTGATCCCGTTCATTGCATGCTGTGTCAGCACCGCTGTGGACACAGAGGAGAAGGTGGCAACTGGTGGCCGAGGTGGAAAGAAGGAGAGGGGAAGAAAAGCAGGGAACAGGACTGACCTAGTGGCCATGCAGACTTAGACTGGGTTAAACTGATAGTGAGAATGTGCCTTGATCCTGATGTCTCCTCTCCCAACTTTCACGGTTGTGTTATTCAAGGGTTTGGGTCTCTCTCAGGCACCGCAGAACAGTTTAATGAACATGGAAATTAAAACAGTCTCTAGGGATACACATCTTCACAGCCACTCAACAGAATTTCCAAATGCATATTCTGGTTCATAGCAAAAAATCCTTACAAATCTTCATCAAAGAAAGATTTTTTAATGCCTATCAGGCCATAAAAATAGAGAGTTAAAGAATAAACTTTGTGTTCTAACCGCATCTTTGGTGAAACACTGACTCTTGTTTTAATACTTTCCCCTCCCCGCCCTACTTTACATAAAGCAACTCGTAGGAAAACCATCAGCAAGAAATTCAAACATGATGATACATGCTAGCATGGTATCTGAAGCCCTAAAATACTTTTTTCCTAAAGGAGAAAGTAGGCGTTAAACCCTCCCATCCTGCTCTGTTGCCCCCCTATAGCTTGACGTGGGTAATTTGGAGATGTGGGACTGAGGGCAGTAGACACATCTCAGATAAAGTATGTGAGATGGAAGTAGTAAATGGCACCTTGTAAAAATGGCAGGAGATCTCAAATCCCTTAGCAAACAGGAGGATTAGGGCTTTTATAATGCATAGGCAGGTTAGTTTGGACCAGAAGCACAAGTCCTCCTCCTTGGCCAACTGCTGGCTTGCTATGGAGTCTCTAAGAAGTCTTCACTCATCTGCCCCAGAAGTATAATCTCATTTGCACACCTGGAAATTATACACTTCTCTGCAGATTATTTTGGGAACCAGTCCATTTTTGAGTGTTTTACCTATGAGCCAAACCAGTATTGGAATCCAGAAGCTGAGTCCTTAAACCCTTAGACAGATAATACTTCTTATTCTACAGGCAAAGGGCAAAACCACAAAACAAATCTAAATTAACCGATGCAATTCCACAGCATTTCACCCACTGTCTGCATAGCTGTAGAATAACGAAAGACCTTGTGAAAACAGTAATTTAATAACCTGTCACTGTGTCTCTGGCGGGTCATGACACAAATTAGAGCAACCAAACACCCACCAGGAAGAGGGCATAAACTGTCGAATAGTATGGCACAGAAAGCAGCAGACGTTTCCCCCTGTTTCTCCACCAACACATCTCTGTCATCATCTGATACAAGTAGTCTCCTCTCTAGGCCAAAGGGATATTCCTGCAGCCATTCGCTTTTGGGCTCCACTGCTCAGGACTATGAAAAACAGTGCTGGTTAATAATTTTGGAGTACGTTGGGTTTAGAAGAGGATGCCAGTCAAATAAGAGTGGTTTCAAGGATCAGGGAAAACATCAAGACAGGTCTCAGATGGGACCTGCTGACAGAGGACTAAATTGAGGAGTTCCACTCTCTTATCAGAAAACTTTTTGTAATATCCATCTCTATATCTCCTACAGTGTCACCAAACTTTTTAGTTGAAAATTAACTGTCTCAAGGGTGACACAACTTTCCCAGGTCACTAATAAATTTAAATGATGGTATGAAACTGTCTGGTGTGTTTCCAACAGCAAGGATAGAAGAGAAATGAGAAAGACACGTTCAATACCCAGAGTACCGCCGGGAGGAAAATCTGCTAGACGTGATCAATTCATTCATTGTAACAAAGAGCACTGTAAGTTACTATCGATCATTTTTGTCCCATGTTTTGTATCAGATAGTTTTCTAATATATGCATATGTCAGGAGACTGGAAGTAATATTACTCAGCAAGTCTTTCAATTGGCTTTTTTAACTACAAATCATGTGGTTATTTTGTTAACAAGTCAGGGACATGTTAACGATCTGATGACTTTTCATTCATGACTGTTGTCTAGCTAGGGCCTCCAAGGTTCACTAAACACAAACAAATAAAAAAGAAGTCACCTTTAACTAGTACACACCCACATGTGCATTTTCATACACATACACAAGAACTCACACAAGGATAATTCTGTCATCGTTTAACCCACAGGCTCCATCTCTCCTCGGCTGCTAAATTTTGGTAGAGCTCCAGTGTCTCCAGCAGAGCTACACTGATTTACACCTATGGAGACTCAAGCTTCTTGTTTATCTTTTAACAGAAAGACAAAAGGTCGTTAAAGGTAACACATAGGTCTCAGGTGAAATTTGGTGTATCTCTCACTGCTGCTCCATGTGAGCCCCCAGATCGTGCAGCCAGAACTGCAACTTTTGTCTCTGCTTGCAAACCCTTCCAGCAATGACAGCTAATTAGGTTCCTAATTAGGAACTTTCATCTTCCACCTGTGTGCCGGTGGTGACTGACTGCATTCACAGAACGAGTCAGAAAGCAATTCCAAGCACGCCAGTAAATCCCACCACAGACCAGCATGAGAAGACTTTATAAGGAGCCAGACAGGAAGGAATTGACCTCACCAGGACATGGATGGCAAGGATGACAGAGCAGGAGCTTGATGTCTTTCCCTGTCTTGGAATAAAAAAAAAGCTCTTGAGAAAGTGCTCCTTTCATGATGCAACATCTCACTGCAGTCGGGGCACTGGGCACAAGCACTGTTCCCTTCCAGCGCCCCATCATGATTCCTCGGAGTCCATGGCATGGGCATGTCAAGGCAATGCCCACAGTGCACCCAAGGAGTGTTGTAGCAAACTTCTGCCGTCTCTGCTCACTAACACCCACTGAAACACCACAGCAAAGTCCTTGGCTGGATTTCCTCTAGGGATCTGACAAACCCATTTCCCTTATCCCCTCTCTCCTCAGTTGCTTTTATCACTGAAGTGCTGGTGCTCCAGGAGGAAAATAGCATTAAATATAAATATAGGAATTACAACCAAAGCCATCTGTTCCTTCCCGTTGATTACAAATCTATTCTCCTCACACCACACTACTCCAGTCTCGTACTTTCTCCTGCAGCCTGGCTCTGTGGCACCCCAACAAATATGCACATACACAAATTTGACTCCAATTACCTGTACGCAGAGATTCTGATCAGCTACATTGAGACAAACCCGTGATGCCAGTAAGACAAAAATCATGCTTCACGTGAAGCACATGCTGCTCTGAATTCAGGCAGTTGCCAGCAGACCATCTTAACCTGGTCTGAGACAATGCAGGTCTTTGGAGAGCTGGATACAGGTGCCCAGAAATACAGGAGGGCAGAAATGTAACTCGGGACAGAGCAGAACGGCATTCAGACCTGCATGGTAAGCCAGGAGCAACCAAAGGCTCCTCCCTGTCCTTTAAGGGCTGTGACCTAAAGCTCCAGTTAAAACAGCTGCAGTAATACTTCCCCAGAAACTCCACATAATCATTTTCCCCCTTTCATTATTTCTATTTCCTATTTCTATGCAAAACTCCCATGGGAAAAGGTCGCACAAGATTTGGACAGAGATAGTCTTCAGCAAGTGGAGCAGAAAAAACAATTTACAACCCTTCTCCTGGGGCAGTGACAACCCTCTTCCCTCCCTCCTGACGTTGGAGACGCCGATGAGAATTTTCCTGGCCTCGTGTCCTTGCCAAGCCAGACCAGCCTCATCCCTCCAGCAAAGAAGCAGATGCCAGAGTCCCCAGCTTGCCCCTGTCCCCTTGGCCACCCCTCAGGGTCGCTGCTCATGCCTGCGTGGGGCAATCGAGCAACTCGGATCTGCCCCGGGCAGTAACAATAGCTCAGGAAAGCTGTTTGCTCCCTCAGTTCCTCTTCAGGTAGCGTGGAGCAACGGAGCCAAAACCCAGCAAACAAAAAAGTTCAATCAGTCAAGGCTCAAAATAGAAGCAGGACCGTGCTGACTGTCACAGCAGAGTGCAGAAAGAGTGGCACGGGCTGGATTGCATGCAGAGCTAAAAGAGGTGTAATATTTGTTCCTGGGGCTGCAGAATTTACATGCGATTCCCTCTGAGTTCATCAGGCATTTTCCCTGCGTAAGGAAGTAAATAAGCATTATTAATTCTGAGCCAAAAGTAGAAGAAACTCCTTGTTTTACAGGAATCTATAGAACTGCAGGCTCAGGCTTGCTGTGCTGCTCCACGGTCACCAGCGACAGATAAAAGCACCAAAGGCAAAATTCAAAGCAAGTCTGAAATGACAAGAAAAGAGCAAACCGACCACTCTCCCCACAACTGGAGCATCACCTGAGGCATGAGTACAAGGAGAGACCGCAGTACATGCTTAAGTCAATCTCCGTTAAGCAGAAGTTTTCTGAGCATGCTGGAAGTTCAGCGCATGAGCTCTTGACCAGCTCAGGACACACACATCGACATTCACCTATCTATCTGCTGCAAATTCCTGTCAAAAGCAGGATCTGTCTGCAGAGGTTTGTGTTCCCACTCTAACTGGAAAATGAAAAAAGTTCTGAGGTAGTGTTTGCAGCATGCCCAAATACTTGAAACGGGTGAGAATGGCCCCGATGTCAATACCTGCTCTGTACTGCTCTTCTCAGCTTCTAGATCTCAGAGCTGAAACAGGAGCCTACGAAAAATCTTATAATTCAGTGTTTAGCTTACATCTGCTTCCTTATGACACAGAATATCAAAGCACACCTTGGGGGATCTGGTGTCTTTATCCTCATAGCACCCTTCTGTATAAGACGAGTGTTGTTATCCCCCATTTAATTCTGCACAAGAGCTCAGAGCCAGGGTATTTAGGCCCATATTTGCAGAAGGTACTTAAGAGCCTTGCTCCTATCCAGGCAGCTATTACCACAGCAGCTGGGCTCTTGACTAGTTTAGAGTCATGCCCCAAGTGCTATGACAATGTGGCACACAAGAAAATTGAACACAGGTCTCTAGGGTCTAAAGACTGGATCATTCTCCTCCTTAAGAGCATCCTAAATCTGTGGTGTCAATCCTGCCTGAAGGACTGCTGGAAGCGAAGTGCTTTCACTGTGGGAGGAAGACTCATTGCAGCAGCCCCCACCATGGCAATCCCAACCAGCACCTCAGCAGAGCTCCAAAAAGCAGCAAAATAGGAACACTCTGCCCCATTTTGTCATTCTGCAAAGCTTTCCTGATAATCCATCTGTTCTCTTGCCAAGGAAAGCTCATCGCATAAAACCAGGGGCATGGGCTTCTCCAGCCAATTGAGCAGATAGCTGCCAAACATGCTTTTATTGAGCAAGCAGGCTTCCCCCTTTGAAGGTAGCAGGTGTCGTTCAATGGCACTTGGCAGGCGGGCTGTTATGCCAGGCCACCGACATCATCCATCTTACGTCAGCCCGCATGACGGAGCCAGAGCAAGGTTAATGTCGTCTAGATGTTAAAAAAAAAAAATAATAAAAATAATACACTGAAAGGCAATGTGCATATAAAGCAGCTCATTTCCAAATACTGTTAACTCTGCATTTCGCAGGCTAATGTTGGCACGGGTTTCCACAGCATCTTCTCACCACTGATCACAGTGCACGTTGCAAGCACTGAAGTTTTAAGCAAGACTCAACATTCAAGGAGGGACCAGTGGAAATTAAGATATGTCATATGGCATGACATATTTGTACCTTGCAGTGGGCAACCAAATGCATTCTTAATTAGCTCTGAAAATCAGAAGTAAGCATAGGCATAGCATGCTTATGGTTCCATTTTTCTCCACAAACTGTACCTATTTCACCTGTATCAAACCTGCCTCGAGTTGGGATTCTGGAAGTTTGCTGTCCTCATTTAAATGAATCTAAATGTCTTCCTTCACTGTGCAAGGAGAGAGGTAGGGCCTCCAGAGGATGGTACATGCCATCTCAGAGGAGTCTCTGCCACCTGAGGGTCCTTAAGATTAAACCACTCGGGATGTGAAAGTCATTCACTCTGAAGGCTGGAAGGAGGGAAGTGAGGAGGGATTCAAAGGACTGTTTGAGTTATGGAGTTTTCTCAGTTAAAAAGCAAAGGATGTGTCATTCTGAAATACCAATTCAACAGAAGATGGCTTGCTTTCCAGATAAAAGCACGCTTGTCAAAATGCATTAGAAAAGATTCCTTTTAATGTGGAAGACTTCAAATGCCACCAAAACATTCTCTTCTAAGGAAAAAAAAAAACAAACCCAGAACACAAAACCAATCCTGTGGACATTTTTCTCTCATTTCACTCATTTGAAATACTGCAGACTTAAAATTTTGTCAGGACTCGAAATGTAACCACAGCACAACCCGTACGGCAGTTCCACTTCCACACAAGCCGGAGAGTCCCCAGCCAAAGCTTTACCGTGTCAGATGGAGACACCATCAGTACTAATTCATCATAACACCCAAGGCAGAGATAACCCTAATCAACATGATTTTCCTGCAGCATTCCGGAGGACTCCGGGGATGGAGCAGCCCTGCCAAGTCAGCCAAAGCCACCCCATGCCTTTCCAACTTGCTACGTTCCACGTGCCTTTCTCTCGTGCAACCTCCTATCCTACTTATTCACAACGTGTCACACACCAAACAACTGTCTGCCTAATGCCATAATTCAGCGTTTGTAACGAATCACCGTAATTAGTCTGCTCACCTCGACTACAGCAAATCAATATACAACTATGTACCTCTAGGCACAGAGACAGAGAAATAATTAGGAGTCTTCCACCGCTGGTTGGCTATGTCGCGCACATACACGCAGGCACAGAACCGAATGCAGCGAACCTCAGTTACAGCCTTTCTACCCGCCTGACACCTCAGGAGGGGCTGGAAAATCCAACACAAGAGAGGACAAAGTCAGCAAAGCTCCCGGGGGTTTCCTGCGGAAAAAATACCTTTACATCCATGGGATTCAGAAAGGGAAGGAATAAAGTGCCAAATCAAATCCTCCCTCAGCAACCCTGGCTGCACCGCTCCCTAATCCACCATTGCCTCCATGTTGGTCTCTTATGAGACCTGTGACAATCTGAAGCTGTTTTGCTTTTGTAGGCTTTCACCTCCAGTCTCTATAGAAGTTTTCCAAGACCATAATTTAAAGGCTAAGACTTTTTTTTAAAAACACATAAGCACAGGGCAGAGCAAAAGTCACGGGCCAGCAAATTATCTTGATGGGAGTGAGGTTACATCCCTTTCCAAAAGAGTAATTCCTTCTTCTGTGTTGTTCTTTTGTATGAGAGATGCTCGAGTGAAGCAAACTGCTACAGCCAAATTTCATAGCCCAGGAAAATTGTTGTCTCCGATGGAAAACCCTGACTAGCAGAGAACCACAGCTGCTCTGTCAGGAGCCATTACGATGAAGGATTACCAGCACAGGCCATCTGCCCGAGCTTGGGGGCTTGCTTTGCTTTTTTTTTTTTTTACTGTGTGATGCTGCAGTAAATCACGACAAAATTAAACCCAGGAGTGACCAACGCCTTTGGGGCTGAGCTGCCCCGGAGCGCTGCTATCCCCACCCCGCCAGGCAGGGAGGTGAAAATAAAAAACCAACCAACCCGGCGATTTACACACAATGATTCAGCGCAATATGAACTGCGCAGCCAGCATGTCCTCGTTAAAAAACAGAAACAGTGTCAAACAGAAAGGAGGGCTAAATCGATAGCCGCGATTTGGGCCGCATTAATTCCAAATCCCTTTCGCTGTGCAAATACATTACGGTGATTCACGGAGACAGCCTCAAAAGAGTAAGTGCCTCTGCGTTGTTACGCTGCAACATGTTAGATGCTCGGGAGTAATCCCGGGCAGGCAGATGATGGCATTAGTGATTGACTTGACCCTTATGGATAAAAGCGCATATGAGGAATGGCAGGGCCATCAGCAGGCAGCGGCGTGCACATAAGTCAGGCCAGTGGAGAGTAGAGGAGGAGTTAAGAGGTTTTCCCCGTGCTGGCAAACCAACACCACTGTTTGGTCCGTATGGAAGCCATGGCCAGGGAGAAGAGTCACTGAGGGATGCAGCTGGGTTTAGGCATGGAGAGGTGTCCAGAGAAGGGCAACGAAGCTGGTGAGGGGTCTGGAGCACAAGTCTTATGAGGAGCGGCTGAGGGAACTGGGGTTGTTCAGTCTGGAGAAGAGGAGGCTGAGGGGAGACCTTATCGCTCTCTACAACTACCTGAAAGGGGGTTGTGGCGACGAGGGTGTTGGCCTCTTCTCCCAAGTAACTAGCGATAGGACAAGAGGAAATGGCCTCAAGTTGCACCAGGAGAGGTTTAGATTGGATATTAGGAAAAATTTCTTCACCGAGAGAGTGGTCAGGCATTGGCACAGGCTGCCCAGGGAGGTGGTGGAGTCGCCATCTCTGGAAGTGTTCAAGAAACGTGTGGATGTGGCACTTCAGGACATGGTTTAGGGAACATGGTGGCGCTGGATTAATGGTTG
Source organism: Phaethon lepturus (assembly GCF_000687285.1). NCBI lineage: Eukaryota > Metazoa > Chordata > Aves > Phaethontiformes > Phaethontidae > Phaethon > Phaethon lepturus. The sequence goes on along the minus strand of NW_010511192.1, from coordinate 12,897 downwards.
GACTTGATGATCTTGAAGGTCCTTTCCAACCTAGTGTTTCTGTGATTCTGTGAACACCCACTGGAGGTGGCCCGGTCCTGTCCACATCAAGGGCCACCTCCTCCTCGTGGAGACCACAGGGCTGTGTGATAGCAATGGTGGGTGATGGACACCCTGTAGAGTGGAGGCAGAGGGTGTAATCCCAGTATTATGTTTGGGTTTAAAGCCCGGAATTGCTTTGGAGAAGCTACCTGGTGGAGAGCCAGGCACAGTCATGGAGGTGCAACCAAAACCACTGCTGTCGTGGGTTTGAGAGACGCCTCGCCAAACCTCATCATTGCAACAGAGCGGGAGATGCCCTTGTCCTGCTCACAGACCGGACGCAGAAAATGTCCGTCCTCACCTGCGGGTGGAGACGAGGGCACACTGGAGAGCAGCGGCACACACCCGGGTCCCCCTCCTTCCTCAGTCGTTGCAGCCGTGCAGCAAGACCCGCCACGCCGCAGACAGACAGCCAATTCCGGTCCTCAGAATGGCC
>NW_010511192.1:0-12351 GCF_000687285.1 Phaethon lepturus | reverse complement strand
CCCCCCGGGCCGGCAGGAGCCACACACCTGCACGCCGACTCCCACCGTAAGCGGTCCCAAACGGGGAAACGCTTTGAAGAGCCAGGACCTAAATTTTGTAGACAGAGGTGGGTGTAACTGGACCATGAAATGCCATTCCCACATCCTGCACAGAGAACAAGCCTCTGTATTTTGAAATAGTAATAATAATATAGCTGACTAACAGCTGTTTGGACAGGGCCACTGCACCTACCCAGGCAGCATCGTTTTAAGGAAGGAAAAATGGTGTGAATTATGCTACCAGGCACATAATCAAGCTCTAATTATTTTTTTCTTCTCCAACTACATGCTACCCAAATCATAAGCTATACCATGTTAGATGATGGCAGAAGGCAGCTTTTTTGGTGTCTTTCCTTGCCCGTGGGAAACTTGTCACCACGCAAGGTCCCACCTTTGAGTTAGTGGTGAGAAACTCATAGCCTGTGAGGCACAGCCGACCGCCCGGCTGATTTCAGTCATTTCAACTCACAGATGCTTCACCCACCTGGGTCCTGAGCTGTAGCTGTAACAGGGCTCCCACAGGGGTAACCACCCAAAGACACCCCATGGAGTGCAGAATGGGTTGGGTTGGAAGGAACTTTAAAGACCATCTAATTCCAACCCCTCCGCCATGGGCAGGGACACCTTCCACTAGACCAGGTTGCTCAAAGGCTCATCCAGCCTGGCCTTGAACACTTCACTTGGCAGCTGAACGTCTGAATCTCTGCAACGAGCAGACAGCAACATGCTTGGGAAAACCAGACAAAACCTATATTGCGGGTTGCGCCTCGGTGTAAGGGGTAGGGTGGTTTGAAGGCTTGGAGACAGACACACGTGGGGCTGGGGAAGTGAACTGTGAGGCTGCACGCAGAGCTGAAGGGGAAGAAATTGCCCACAGAGCTGTATTTGGGGTAACGAAAAGGACTGTAGGGCTATACAGGCTCTCTAGGGAAAGGGTGCTCGCACATTTGCTCACACGACTGGGGTGTTTGTCATGTAATTATTTGTGTCTGGAGCTCATGGATTTAATACAACCCTAACTGGATGGCTCAGAGAGGAAAAATTCTGATCTAACTGGGTAATCTTAAAAGTACAAAGGTTTTCTAGTACTTGCATGCAAGCAATATTTGTCCTTTTACCTAGAAGGATCTCACATATAATTCTTCCTGTTACAAACGGTTTCATTATTCAATATTGTAGTTCACATAACCATAATCCTTTCATCCCAACAAAAAAAAGTGCTCTTTTATAAGCATGTTCAGTCACATTTAAACAGCCTCCCCCTAAAGTCCTGACGAACCAAGGTGAATTCATGGAAATGAATGTAAGCTTAAAAATTATTTTTCATGTGCAGACATTTAGGCTGGAAAGAGAGAGAGGCACAGATTTATTGGCATATGAAGCCCTACTAAAAGTCAGGGAATGAATAACAGTTCTTAACCACTGGAGCTCAGCTCAGGGGGTAGATGCAGGAAGATTAGGCAGGGGAGTCTGTGCTCCCTGTTTTACAGAAAGAATCAAATTTCCAGCAATTAAACAATTTAATTTTCCAAAGCAAAGACAGAGAAGAGCTTAAATTAAGATTATGTTACATAAGGAAATGTTAAAGACATCAGCTTTGGTGGTCTCTCCTTTAGGTGAATATTGTACTTTCTTTAGCAGAAGGCCATGAGCTTCTAAAGAAAACCCTCCTGGATTTAGACTGTACTTTCATAAATACCCATGCATGTGAGAGAGAAAAGACTCGGAAAATCTTTCCTCTCTAATGTCTTAGAAAGGATTAACTCCTCAGGCCAAACAAGCTTTAACACATGACTAAGGATCCTCTGAAGATTTATGCAGCCAGGAAAGAGGAAATAAAAACAACCCCACAACTGGATTTGCAGGCCAATAGACACTGTGGCTGAATTACGTCTGCCTAATGCTTGGTTAAGATCTGTAGCCTCAGGCAATAATTTTCTATTAAACAGATTATATTCAGCACAAACACAGCACATTTGTAAGCTTAATGCTAAGAGGCTACACATGAAAAGGCAGAAAATAAATTGTTCTGTGAATAGGAGCAGGAGGAGAACTATAGGAGGAAAAAAAAATGTTTCTAAACTCAGGAAAGGAGGTGCTTAGTATTTACCAGAGACAATGATCAAGAACATCTTCTTATTCCATAAATACACCTGGGATATACAAATCCTCTCCTGTCCTCCTACCAAAACAGGGAATACAGAGATGGCAGGGCTCAGGGAGGTGCACCCCCCAGGGCTCCTGCTGCTGCCGAGATGCTCCAGACCACAGTGGGGCAAGTTTCTTATCCCGGAGGACCTCATCTGGCCTTACAAAACAACAGAAGCTCTGGCTCAGAAAGATCAGTATATCTGGACAGGAACTGGTGAGTTTCTAGATGAAAAATTGCTGTTTGGAAAAGCATCAGTTCCCTGAAATATTTTGTGGGAAATGACCACATTTTGGTAAACTTCTCAAACTGAACCATTTTGGAAAATCTGTGTTGTCCACATGTCCTCATTAGTCATTTTATGTATAGATTATCCAGTTTTTCACTGAAATGGTACAGAATACTTTAACCTCCCAGTAGACAAATTCTTAATGTCTTAAAGTCTTGCCTTCTCCAGATTTCTTTTTCATGTTTTAGTTAGAAAATGAAGCTCAACTTCCATAATGAACTGGAGCATGCTTCTTCTGAGCTTCCAGTGCTTTTGTTGAGCAGGGAAACAGCTGGTTCCAGAGAAGTTCAGCTTTTAACTGACTCAGAAAAGGGCCACCATCCAAATCCACTAAGTCAGTAACCAATTTTAAGCAGGCCAACCAAAAAAAAATCTCACTCAGGACCAAACCGTACGATACACCAAAACTCTCTTCACTTCCACAGTGTAAGAAAGCTGCACCCTTTAAAGGACGAAGCTCTGAAAAGACACCTGGGATTTGATCTGCAGATCCTCCTGCCAGTGGGGATTGGGCAATCCCATCAATTAGTAAGAAAAAAAAAGGTAATATGATCTCTCGACAGAAAAACAGTGTTTGGTAAAACCTGTGTTATCTGTTTCTCCACTGGCTGGAAGAGTCCTCTACTTTGTTGGAGGTGCAACTCATGCTTTGCTATTTTCTGCCTGACTGCATTTGCCACATTTCTGGAGTCGTAGGTAAGCCAAAGTGAGCAGAGCAAAGCTGACAGCAGTACCCTTGCTCTGTCAACCTATAAATCTATTGTGGACAAAGAAATTAAATGAGAGAAGGAAAAATCTCTTTTAAAAGGAAGGTTCTCCACACAGCAAATATATTTTAAAAGTAGATCTGAACAGGACAAGCCACCCAGCCCAGATTTCAGCTGGACTTTCAACAGAGCTAGAGCCACAAAGAAAAGCAGAGTGGATTGCACTGAAACTTGGCAGACATGGTCTGCTGATGGGGAAATCTGTAATTAATAACCGCCTGTATCTGTCACTTTGGTGCTCTGTATCCCAGCAACAAGGAGCAGAGACGAAGGTTATGGCATCCCACCATCAGAGGGGCTCATGCCTACTGTGCCCATTCACACACCACAGTGATGTCATTCCTTACGAGCCCCTCAGTCGGCATATATTGCTATTAATGTCAGCAGGAGTTTATGTGAACGCATCGGGACTGAGATGTAGCGGCCAGGATCATCAGCTGTAAAGTGAGAAGCAGGGTGATGGTTGTCCATTTAGAGCAGCCCCCCAGCAGTAATATCCACAGGGAACTGGCTTCAGCTGCAAACGGGAAAGGGACAGGTCATCTGTAACTCTGCCTGATGCTGAGCATGCCCAGCACCCACCAAGAAACCAGGAGTCGTGCCATGCCACAGCCTCCCTTCCCTCCCACAGTCTACAGCAACCCCTTTCCCACTGAAACATGGAGCAAAGACTTTGTGTACATGGCATTAGTAAGGGACAAAAGGAATATGACCCGCAGGAGATTATTATTATGGTGTCTGGGACAGGGGTGCCCACACCACCGGAGACAGAAAGAAAAGGGACCAGTGGGACCCATTTCTCCCCACCGCACCCCACAAGGAGAGATCCCTCTGGGGCAGACACCAGCTCCAAGGGGAATCACACAACTGGGGCGAGGGAGGTGAAGAAGAGAAGAGAAAGCTCTGTGCCCATTCGCCATTTCTGAAATGTCCCACGAAAAGGTTTAATAGCAACATGGTCTTCATTGATTTCACGGTATTTTTATGCTATCCAAATTATAAAAGTCTTCAGGTCTACCAGCCACCCTTACTCCTTTGTCTAGCTAGGAATGTACAGCATGACTAGACATATAAGGACAGACTGAAGATGAGGTTTATTATAGCCTGGGACTGCTCATACATCCTCATAATTTTCATGTATTTTAGTCTTACAGCATCTTATGACACTGTTGCAAAGCCAGCTATAAAAAGAGCAGCTCTGTGTTTTCATCGTGAAGAAGCTAGGACACAGCTACAGGAATGAGAGCACAGGCTGTAAGTGAGAGATGGAGAGAGGGGAGGACATGGAGCAGTTCAAGAAACCCCTAAATTCAGTGGAAAAATTTTCCCTGCCTTCAGTACACTTTGAATCCATCTTTCTTCAATATAAGTTGACGACAATTTGCATTTCAGACTTTTTTTTAAATAAAAACCTAAAAATACTTGCTTCAGAACTCAAAACTGTCCTGGAGTTCAGCTGAGGAGAAGCTTTCTCACTTCTTATCAACTTCAAGGACAACTTCAATGCTTTTCAGGATTGCCACACTGTAATTTGCAAGTATCTGTGAATTTCCAGGCTCCTAGTCCGACTTGGCTTCACTTGTGGTTTCTTATCAGTTTCCTGTTAGTAGTAAGAGTTTCCTTCCTTGAATTTCCCTAATGTGATGTTTTTTTAAAACTCCGACCTATGATTCAATAAGCAAATTAGAATTCTTTTCCTTTAGCTTGACTTTATTAAAGTCTTGTAAAAGTTAAAGAAAGAGAAAATTATAAATTCAATACAACCCAGCCTGTAGCATGTCAGATTTTAGATCTTGTTTAGACTGGTGAAAGTGACTTTAAACCAAGAGTCAATTGTTTACTGAAATCAAGGGTATCTATATATAGTACATTGGTACATTAAAAAAATGTAAATGCTCTGCACGTGTAATGCTCTGAGAAAGAAATAAGAGCTTCCAATGTATATCATAGTTTGAGCATAAATGGAAAGATTTCACTCCACATCTAGAAACAACTTTGCATTTAAATCTTTGGTATTATTACCAAGTTATCCTTCCAACAGAACAGAATCTGGTTGCCAATATTTGTCTTTATCTTTGTTGCCTGTGTTCTTGTTCTTTAAACAAATGATTTGCTCTATTTTGATAGCTCCTATCTACAGTTATGGTCTTTAAAATGACCCCTGGTGCATTTACACCCAACTTCACAAAACTAAATTTCTGTTCCAAAGAACAAGAAATGAAAAATGTTATATCACAACGATTTCTATAACTCTCCTGATTAGAAGAAATTTCTTTGGGCCAAAGCCACCCTACGTTTTTACTGAAGCTCCAGCTTCTCACAGTGCTTTTTTCCTAGAACATGCATTCTTCAACGGAAGTCATTGAGTCAAACTCAGTATGAAAATACAATTTCATTTGCACCACTGAAGTCAACAGAGTTTCCTTACAGCTTGATCCAATGGCACATTTAAAGAAAAGAGGGGAAAAAAATCCCATAGGCTTATGAATAGCAGAAATCTTCCCCAGCTTCCTTCAGGATTGATTCTCAAGGTTAATTGGTCTTTTATGTACAGACGACTTGCAGGAGCTGGCTCTTTATCTCTGTAAAGTTCAGTTCATACAATCATTTCTAGATCTGACTGTGCTATAGCGGAGGAGGAAGCACAAGGTTAGTAGAGAAAAGAGCTAAATGGAAGGATTATAAGGAGAAGGAAGAAATAAGAACTAAGATGGAGGCAAGGTCCTCGCTGCCAAAGAGGAGGTAGGGGCTGTTTTAACTGTAAGGAATACATTAGAGAGAAGGAGAAATGTCTTAGCTATCATATGATACATTCACAAACTAAACTAGGCACAGCAGATAATATTGCAGCATGGCTATATGAAGTCAACAGGACAGCTCACATTCATGGCTGGCTTCATCTTACAGTACTCAATTTTACATTGAGCCGTTTTTCCTACAACAGGATTTTTTTCTTTTTTTAGCTTTTCTCGCTGTTTCTGGGCAGTGGACAAAGGCAGCAGGTAGAACAGTCTCTTCAGCTGCAAAACACAACATCCTCACAGGAGCCTGGATGCATTTTCCTGATTAACTTAATGATCCTGAAATCTAAACACCGCCTGTAATTGGCCCTTCATCTCAACTATTGTGGGAGGCAGACTCATTAAAGTCTTTCTGGCGTCAGACACTGGCAGGAGCTGTGTGTCAGGAGGGGACAAAGCTTTCAGCCTTCAAGCAGCCTTAGAAACCTGGGGTACCACCAGAGCTGGACCTAAATGGATGCACACTTCATGCTGGCCACAACAGGGTGCCAGCTCCCTGGATCCGCCATGGCACATACAGGTGCTTTGATAAAGCAACATGGTAAAGAGTTAAAAGCTGCGTCAAAATTATTTCAGTAATTGTCTTACCTGCATTTGCAACGGTTTTTAAAAGAGAGTAGTTTCACCAGCAGTGGTCCTGAGGGCACTTCTGTTAGATTTGGAAAGTCAAAATCCACCGCAGCTTCCTAGGAAAATATTTTTATGCCACACCTTTGGTCCCCAGGGAAAAAGAGCAGCCTTGGAAGGCCTCCATCATTGCCACCACAGGGTACAGTGGTGGACCAGGAGTCCAGGAACCAGTCTGGGTCACCCCAGTCATCTCACATCAGTCACCCTGTCAGACCTGAGATGTCCTCATCTCATACTGTCGGTACTTCAGGCAGTTCAGATTCAACTCAGTGCTCGGGGGGCCATAAGCAGCAGAACAAAACTTGAAGTCACATTTTTCCTCTCCATTACAACCACTTACAACATATTTGAACTGAATTTTTTAATTGAGTTTGAATTTAGTTTGAATCAAATTTAAATCGTAATTGAATTTTTCCCTAAGCTAATTATTTACCCCCTTCATCACTGGTATCTTTTATTATTTCTTCAGGAAAAGTCACCAGACTAACACTTTCTGTTACCAGACTGATCTTTTTCACTATGCTACTTGACAAATTTAGTGTGTTATGTTGTTACCCTATATCCCTGGATCTCTTTAAACATTCCTTATTCCCAGGTTTCTGCTTTGCACTGAACATGTCTTCTAGATTATTTTTACTACAGATACTTGAATTATTCACTGGAAGTAATTTTTTCTGGTTAATATAATCCTCCCTTCTCTAAGAAGTCATTAGAATGTTTTTTTATTATTATTGGTAGGTATTAGCTAGCTTGCAGGAACCGAGTCATTTGGGAGAGCATTCTCACTTGCAGTTAGACCGTAGAGCACTCCAGCATGTGTCAGCATTTCCATATCCCCCATTTAAACCTAAAATATAGTGTCTTCTAGTATCCAGCCCAACCTCAGGACGAAGCATGTATCTGTAGAGGCTGACGGATCGGGGACTAGGATCTGTACACTCTCTTACCAGTTGCATGGTACATGTTGTATTGGATCCCTTAAAGGAGAGATGGAACATTTAAAATTAAAATTATTAAATGTGTATGGATAAAAAGCTGTCTAAATATCCAGGAACAGCCTTTGAAAGGGATCTAAGAAAGCACTGGATTTCCACTGCAAATTTGGCCAACATTGCCTGTCTCCTTCTGAGTAAAGCAGTGAAATTCTGCGGTGAAGACACATCCAGTTGATTCACTGCATATGGCCAACTTTTTCTTTTGCATAGAATCAAGGAAGAGATTAACCTAGCTTTTCTTTGTGGACACCTGAAATCCCAAACAAAAAATAAAGCAAACAGTGAGGATGTAAAAATAATTCCTTGGATGCTCTGTCACTAAGTCATACATCTACCAAACCAATATCCCCATGTCATGAATCAATCCTTTTTCTTCAGTGTTTCCTATACCTACTAGTTTAGTACCATTTACACAGTTTCTGAGGGTAGTTGAAACTTATTCTTACCAAAGGAAATGCTAGATAGAATTTTTTTTTGCTCTGTGAACTAGTTACCCTGCTATGAATCTCTGTCTGGACATGTCATTGCTTTGTTTATAGCTCCTTGGCCACTTATCAATCCACGCAATAGGATTCAAAGCACAGGCTGAATTTGTTTTATGAGCAGGTTTCAATGCAATACGATAGCAAGTGCTTTATCACAGGCCAGACATAAATAACATGAGCTGTAGCCACCCCCGTCTACTGATTTGTCTCTATCAGAAAAAGCAATGAAATTTGTCTGACATCATTTGTTCCAGTGAAATGCATGATTTCGCTATTTGCTAGATAATGATTTTCTCTCCTCCCTTATTTGTTACACTGTTTTAGTCAGCTTTATGGGCAGTGGTAGCCAAGACTGCCTTTTTTTGAAAAACAGTACAGCATTTTTTTTCCATTTCTCAGATTTCTCCATTACTCATTATTGTACCAAACTCTTTATATACATTAACTGAATATTTGTTTTCTAGATTCAAATCATCCTTCCAATTAGTGTACAAGCTCTTTGCCACTTTCCAATTATTTTTCATAAAGGTATTTCAGAGGTGAGTATCCCCTCATCATAAAATACTTAAGACATTATCAGTAATAGAATTAGTGTAAACCAAACACTATACTCTCTTCTCTAGGTATCTAAAAGCTCTCTCCATTTCCTTGATATATTTTGACCAACATCACCTATTTTATATAATACATATAATTCCTCATTTTTGTTTGCTGTTTTTCCCCTATTAGTCAGAGATGTCTCTTTATATCTTCATCTGGTTGTTTACCTTGCCCAGTGCAGATATTTTTATCCCCACTGTTTTGATAATACCATTGCTTTTATTTCATTTTCTGAAGAGCTCTTGTTAGCTGGTCCATAATATTTTAAGAAAAACCTTACATCCTTTACTACCACTGATTTTTTCAGCTACTCCCCAGTAGTCCCAGTCCCAATAAGAGCACAGGCGTGCTGTAGAGAAATCCCTGATGCTCTGCCCTCAGCACTGCTGCCTGCAGAGCAGCAGGAGTTACCAGCCAAGCAGAGCACTCTGGCCATGCTCATGTACCACCAAAATTATGACCAGGATCATCAGCGGATCAGGTTCTGTAGTCCAGTTTTGCTCTGGTCAATCTTTTTTTTTTTTTTTTTAAGAAGAATTTCCAAGTCTTGCTGCTTACACAGCTTGTAGGAAAGTATCTTTTTGGTGCTATCAATTAACTGCATAGATACGGTGCTTAGGGACATGGTTTAGTGGTGGACTTAGCAGTGTTAGGTTTACAGTTGGGCTCCATGATTTTAAAGGTCTTTTCCAACCTAAATGTTTCCATGATTCTATGCTTCTACGTTGCAACATGCCATACCGAAAAGTCCATTGAGTTAGATCATCAGAGTAAAACCACTGAACGATAAAAGCACAACTCAGGCTCACAACTCACAACAAGAGGCTGCAGACTTTTCCAGCCATTCCCACCTTGTACCTCACCATGGAAAATGCATTACAACTTGAAGAAAATCCATGGGCAGCTGTCTGGGAAAATTGAGAAACATTAATATTGCTTGAACTGGGTGGCTTTCATAGCCCTGGTTTTCCTTTTAGACACCTGTATGTAACAGTTTCACTATATTCTGTCTTCATTATTTTAACCTGCAGAGGAAATTACGGCAATTGAAATCAGTAGAGTTAGACTGTCAAATCCATCAAAGACCTGGTCACTGGCTTACAAATTAATAGGGCGGAGATTACTATTCATGGCAAGAATGTACATAGCTTCTAGACTAATGGAGACTCTCTTCCCGCTGACCTACTAGCAACTAACCTAATACAAATAAAAATATAATGGGAATTTTTGACGGAAATAATTTCTTGAGTCATGTTTCCTAAAATGATGAAACTACTGAGCAGTGACGATTGCCCACAATACTGTCTACTCAGAACGTCTGAATCTGTGCCTTCCTTTTAGAAGCAGCAACCTTCCTTTAGCGACATGCGCTTCATTAAGGACGTACAGAGCTATACGCAATGACTAATGGCCTCTACTCAACCAAGTCATCCGACTGACTTCAGAGAAATTACCCATGTGAGCCAGAGCTGCTGAAAAACACCATTTCTCATCAACTGATGCTTTCAAACTTATTAATCTTACTCCAGCTGCTTCCATTTAAAAATTGTTAAAAGATTTACTGATGGTAAAACTGGGTTATCTAGCAAAGATTGACAACCTCAAAGCTGTGGGCTCCCCTTTGGCCATGTAAAAGAATGGGAAGCCACATGGTAAGGCCTGTCCATAACACAAGTGGGTCTGAGCATTCACAGGTCAATATGAATGAGCAGATCCTTCCTCAAGTGATATGGTCCCCAGATGACATTCAACACCAAAAGCTGAATCCCTTTTGTTAGTGCTCTGCTCCAGTACTTCTGTCATGGAGTTAAAGATTTGGCAACCACAGCATCCACCCTCCCTGTGCCATGCTGCCTGGAGAAAGGGAACGGGGACCATATCCCAGAGAGACAGATGCCTTTTACCTGAACTCTGGGGTGTTTTTCTTAAGGTTGATACAACTGGCAGGAGTAATCCTTACCCGCTCCGTGCTTCCCTCCTCAACTCCTCCTACTACAGACACTTGACATTTTTTGCATGCTGCTTTGCGTTTCTCTGCGATATCACCAAAAAGACACAGGAATAAGGTGTTCAGTCCCACACCCATCCAGAAATTGAATTTGCTGCTGAGAATTTATTTATGGATAGTAAACAACGCAGCAAACTGGGATGTGACCAAATGAGAGACAGGGTAACCGCAAAGCATAGGTGTGATATAGCGGTGCGTCTCTTCCTACACATTACACTTCATGTGCAGCCACAATTGAAGTGCTTTATAACACATAGGGATGATATTATACCACATAAAAAGAATACACTTTAATTACCAATAAATGATCACCTACGTTGACGAAAAATAATGGGGGTTTTTATCAAATTTTATCTCCTCCAAGGCATTATTTCCGCAAAGTTTGGTCCAGCACACTAGTTCTAATATGATTTTCACTAATTAAAATGTATTAACATTTTCCAAGCACACATTACCCTTTAAGTACAAGAACCATTTCTATTCCCAGAAAAGATCATTTTACCTTGACATTTCTAACTAAATGAAAAACGTTGCTCATAGATAAATAATAAATGAGAGTGCAGATGCTCTTTTCTGCATGGCAGAAGGGAATAGGGAATTACTCATGAGTATGTATCCAAAATGAAACTACTGGACCTGTCCACAACATGCACATCTGGGTACCATAACAACTAGAGATTCACTGACTCATTTTCCACCCACTTTTCTCCAGTATCCCATGTAATCCATTGTACAGTTTTATTTTTCTTCTTGACGATTCCTGTGATTAGTGAGGATGTCCAAAATGTACGTCTAAGAATGAATGCTGTTGGTCTTTAAGATGAGGGTAGTTTTGGTAGTCACCTTAAGTGGCACATTGGTCGTATGTTTTTCCCTGAACACAAGAAACTGCTATAAGTAATCAGAGACATTTTCATCGTTTCACCAGCTTGGTTACTCATAATTGTATAGAAGAGTGAGTCAGGACTGTGACTCTACTAAATGTCTTGGAGCGTTGAGGATGAACGGCTTATAAACATCCTGAGTTTCACTCTCTTGGACATTTCACAATGCAGACTTTGCAGTAGGAATCTGCATGTTCCTTAGTGTTTAGAGCAAGCATGCCCTGGGAACAGGGCATCTTCCTTCTGCCACCAGCTTGAGCTATTGTGTGGCTTTCAGAGAATCACTGGGCATTCCACTTCAAATCTCTCAAACTTTAATAGCTTAAAAGCATCCTCTTTTAAAGACTTTTTTTACAGGACACAAGTATCACAAGATATATGTGCACACCTAGGTTTGCTAGTGTCCTAATATGACAATGGTTAAGAGCTGCGGTACATTGTGTTATGCCTCGCTCTTGGAAACATGGAAAACTCAGAAGCAAGGCACAATTATTTATAGGCTGCTTAACTTCCAGACAATAATACAGGTTTCATCCCCATCCGCTATCCAGTTGCAAATCCTACACCATATACTTTTTATGTAAGAAAATCCAGATGTAGACCCCAGTTCTCCCAGTTGCATCGGGAACTCGCGCTCCCCTGGACATCGGACAGTCTGAATCGGCCGCGCCGCTCTCGAAATCACGACGGCAGCTCACGCGCCC
>NW_010511191.1:0-33975 GCF_000687285.1 Phaethon lepturus | reverse complement strand
TGCTACCAGAATTCTAAACAAAATACTACACGCTGTCATCGTGTTTTTAATATTTACCATATTATGCCTTATTGTGACTGTTATTCTGTATATCAAGCTCTGGATTATGAGGGAATGCTTAATGTATTTTACGATGTATATTTACTCTTAATTATGGCCATCTAGGTGAGACTCCCAAAGAGATCTTACTTTGGAAGTCTTAAGTGGGGGTGGGGCTGTCACAATCAAACTTGTTGATATGTAAATGGGTGCTTAGGAGGAGGACATGCTAACTGTGGTAATCAAGGTTGCTGATACAATCAAAGTTGCTGATACCTCAACAAGGTATAGAGAACAATTCCTTTGGGGCCCACAACCACCAGAGACCACCTGAGGGATGCCCCCAGGATAGTGTGGAGTATATGCGAAAGGAGGGAAATCATGCAGATGACTTTTGGGAACTAATCAACATAAGGCTACTTTTTCCAAGAAATGTGATGAATATGTGAATCATGACATGCATAAAAATGCCTACCTCTCACGAACTGGTGTGCATGTTAGGCGGACGGATCCCCCATGCACCCGACACTGAATAAAGAATGCCTGCCCTTTAATACTACATTGATGTTAAGGAGTTCTTTTCTCTTTTTGGTAACAGTATCATTTTAGCTACTCCATTAGTTTTCCAGTTCTTCTCACACTGCTGACTTTGTGGTGGCCTTGCATAGGGAGAACATTTTTTATTATGGTGACCAACTGTTGAGTCCACCTGCCATCTTTGAAGTTACACCTTCATTTTCACTTCACCACTTCTGGCCTGGCTGTATGCAGGTCCTGTTCTCTGGCAGCATTGTATCTGAGAGTTCCCTTCTAACAGTGCCAGCTACCTCAGCTGGAGGCCCCTGGGCTCAATCACTACAGCCACCTTTCTTGAATGATGGTGGTGTGTGGTAGCATAGCTATTCTTAATGGTTTCCAGAGTTGTTTGTTTTAGTGTCAGAGTGCTGGGGAGCCTGTCTGGTGAAGTCTAAGATTGCTTTTACTTGCATGTTTGGAAGTGCTTTAGAATTAAAGTGCTCCAATAAAATGTGTCGCTTTCTCTAAGGTCACTGGTCAATCTTCCATACTTTTGTTTTCAGAGAGTCTTCCTAATGGTTCAGAGGTAGTCTTGAATCCTGAGATCCCAATCTTGGCAAAGTAACTATGTAGCTTTGGGAGCAGCCTATTAAAATGACAGTTCCCTGTGAATGTGTGCCTCAGAGGCTTTTTTTTCTGCCCATTATATTGCTTTTTTTTCTCTCCTAGATTCCTGTTAGAGCAGAACAATTAATGAATACAGGGAATGTTTGTAAATGTAATCTGTTTTCAGACTACTATGCTGAGTTGTAAAGTGTAACATTACCAGGCAATTTAATATCCATGCAGCTTCTTAGGGTGATCCTACTCTACCCAGATGTGGCCAGTTACATATAAAATGAAAAAGTAATAAACTTGACTTTTTTTTCCCCAGTAATGTTTTTTTACTTACTCTAAAGCAAGCTGTTCTACCTCGTCTATACCATCATGCTGAGATCTGTAAAATTTCACCTATATAGACTTTAATGTGACCCTATTTCAAAAAAGAAATGCTTTCCCTCTAAGCTGATATTAATCCAATTTAAATGTAAAAATGAACATCGCTAGATCATGATCTCTTACTCTGAGTGTGTAAGAACTGAAAGATTTATTAGATGTCAGCCTTCTGGTATTTATTAAAATCAAATAATTATTTCTGTTGCAAAACTCATTTTCTTAATTTAGTATTTATGTTCCCTGCACAGAATTCTTCCTTAGTATGCTGAACAAAGGTAGCTTACATCCAATGTGTAGTCTTGTGTTTGCTTTTGAGATTTTTAAATACGGAGGTTTCCAGCTTTCTAGGTTCAATGTAAGTGTTGTGAACTGAGTAACATAGGAGAAGGCATGTTCTAGAATAGTTCCCTGGTGACATTTCTCTTAAGTTTTCTTGGTAACCTTTTCCAAATGCCTTGACAAACGTAACAGCTGCTAAAATTCAGTACTGTGCTTAGGCTTCTAGTGTGCAAAGGTAAGTACCTATCATACACTGGCAAGTATTGTGTCTCTTCTGCACATCTGTAACTTATCTCTGGTCTTCAACTTGAACGGTAAAAATATTTGCAGATTAGACTGTCTTTATTCAATTTTCTAGGAATGACAAAAGTCAATGAAAATAATGTTTGGAGGATGTAAGTCGTGTAACTCTTGCAAGACAGCTGGCGATGTCTGTATGGTTGTGGACAATTGCTTGCCTGTCCTCTTTTATAAGCACGTGTGTTTCAGGCAATGACCTGAACACCGAAGTGAAATCAGAATGGAAGCAAGTATGTTAGAGATTAATTTACTGCTTCCTTCTTAAAACCTTCCAGTTGCAGAGAGCTTTATTAAATGGACATAATGACTTTTTGTTAATTAATCGCCTTCAGAAGATCTTTGTCTTAGTGGTGGAAGATGACACACAAATTGATTAACAGTTGTTTTGCAATCTGTGGAACTGCAGTTTTTGTGAGATATCATTGGTCAAAATCCATGCTCTGACAAGAGTATATTAAAAAAATAGCTTAACAGTAATTCTGCATTTCATGTGACTTCACAGAAACCTGGCTCTTAAATGCTTTTAGGGTTAAGGAATATGTTTGTATGAGGAATATGGTTAAGGTTTTTTATATACTTGGAAACCAAGTATCTTGCTGTGACCTTGGTAGGGAACCAGGGGCGAAGGAAGCATTTTATTACAGATAGTTTTAGGCTAGATACTTGAAGAATAGAATTTATATGGATGCATTTGAGGTGCGTTTTTTGTTTTGTTTTGTAAAAGTGGAGGGTGAGACTTTGCTGTGAATAAACATCTCTTTTTCAGTCATACTTAGGCCTCTAACCACATTTCTAGGAGATTTCATGTTTGGGTCGGAGTAGCACAAGTTTGGAGCAGGGGTCAGCATAAAAGGCGTGGGCGTGGTCTGTTCTTGTGTGTGCTGTCCTTATTTACAGGACATAATTCTAGAAAGCCTCGCCTGCTTTTATGGGGAAGGATATCCTGCCTTCTGAGATCCTGTTTGCATTGGAAGATACCTCACATTTTCCCTTTCTGAATTTCTGTTTCTCCCCTTCTCTGCTCTTCAGTTGAGTAGACTCAACCTTGTTTCAAGTGCTACAGGACAGTTTAGTTCTCTCTGCAAATAAGTGTGCATTTCCAAAAGGAAGAAGGATATGAGTATTTTGAGGGTGGTGGTTGGTTGTTATTCCCAGTACCAAGATTGATGCAAAATCTTAGGAAATACAATTAAATGTTTATGTTAGTGAATCTAATTCAGGTCAGATACAAAGATTTCTGGAGAGAAAGTCGGATTAGGAAGCTAAAAAGAGAAAAGTCTACGTCAACCTATTGCTGCTGCTGAAAGTTCTCACTCTGAAGTCCTGTCTCAATTAATTGACTTTCTCACTTCATTTCTACTTGTGCTGCATGCACAGTGACATAATTTCAAAACAGGGGTTTTGATCAGAGCTTATTATCAAGGTGTAAGAAAGGAAAGCACGTTTGCTGTGGGACAAGCAAGGTATGGTAGGGAACAAGTGATGCCAAGGGGTCCTCATTCTTAAAAGTCTTGACTACATTCTTGACATCATTTTGTCACCTTTCTGCTACTACAGAAGAGGAGGAATTCTACATTTTAAGGCAGCTGTTTCTGAGCAAAAATTGTCATATACTCAAACACATTCAGGTGTTCTCTTAAAGTACATTTTTTCACAGTCCGGTAGATAACTTTTCAGAGTAACTTGAAAGAGTTCTTCATCCTCTGAAGTACTTCATGATCTTCTGATTAGTTTAATGAGTATGCAGATACCATACCAGTATGGTACTGGAACTATGGAACTAGTACTTTGTGTATTTTTCTTCCATGTTTCAAAAAGCACCAACAGTGTAAGGATTGGCCTGTTCTGATGTCTCCACTGCTTTTAGGGAAAGTCACTGGTTTCAGAGCTTGATTTTTTTTTTTTTTTTAATCTCTCCCTGTTGTCCTGCCCCCTCCCAACTTTTATTTATGCAGGATGTTGTGTTTTCCACCGAAAAACTGGAAGACCGGTATGTAAGCAAAGAAAATACCCCATAATGTTACAATGCTGATGGTTGTCTTTTACGGGGGCGGGGGGGAAATCAACAGTTCAGTAAGTTAGCATTGTCCTTGCTGATGAATCCAGTGTTGATGGCAGTGTTTAAATTATTATGATAAATTTCTTTTTTATTATGATAAATTTCTTATGATAGATTTCTTTCTCTACACCTATACTACACTTCTGTAAGTAACAATTTTTGTTAAGTACCGTTCTTTCACTGCCCTTCCAAATTTATCAAAAACAGCGTAGTTAGCTGTAGCTAGAGCTCAGAATGCAAGCTGAACATTGTGTTTCAGTGCCTTGCTGTTAACTGCATACTACAACTTTGCAATCTACTGCAGCTATTTGCCATTTAAAGCTGATAATCTGTTTAGGTTAATATTTGTATTGACATTGTAGACAGTGAGTGAATATTCTGTAGCTGGTCTGGAAAAATCACATTATTGTTAAAGATCACATTATTGGTTAGCAGCCATGGTAAGAGACTTGCCATTCTTAACAACAAACGCTTTCACTTAAGTGTAAATAGTTACTTGAATGCATTTGTATGAGAAGTCCTTTAATCTAAGCTAAAGTGGCTGAAGGTGAAGAAAATAGGCAACACAAATTCTGTTCATGACTGACTGGTTGCTTAGCTTTTTCAAGATACAGATTAAAGGCAAGAGATCATTTCCTCCAAGTCCTCTTTTGGTGTGTGTGGCTTTTTTCTCATCATTGCAAATGTAAGATGAAAATTACTACTGATTTAAATTGTCTAATCATGTCTATAAGCTTTTCTTAATATCAGGTCTGTAAGAAGAAATTTTTCTGTGCTTTGAGTATGCGCTTAAGGCGTTGGTAGGTGCAATCATGCTTCAGTTTGCAAAATGTTACTGTTTACTCTTTTCATTGCAGTAATTCTTAATAAAATTATTTGTCCATTTTCTTGTAACTAGAGGAGGCATTAATTTACTCCAACTTCTCTCTAATTCCTCCCCCTACTCCCAGCTGATTTAAGAAAGAGAGCTACATTTTTGAGTAGAGGCCCAAGTTGATAGCTCTGATTCATTAAACACTGTTATGGCTGTAGTTACTGTGGTGTTGATAATGGGAGAAGCTTAGGCATGTGTGTCTCAAATCCATGAATAAATGGGCTCATAGTACCGCTTGCCATAGTTTCGGTTGTATACAGAGCTAATGTGGATAAATGTTTTCTAACCTGGTACCCTTAAGTATTTTGTGGCCTTGCTTTTTTTAAGTGTTGAATTACAACTTATTTGTTAATATCCTTATTGGTTACTTAGGTTGAGGTTCCTAACAATTAAATTTTGACTTTCTAATCAATGTTGTGAATAATAGCTTATCCTAATAAGAATTTTGAATGCTCATGCATTTTTTCTGTGTTTAAAACTGGTAGGTAATTCCTGTAGTACAAGTCTTAAGTATTGATGTATAATTACTTGGCTTACTCCTCCCATACTGTTTTTTGTGCCTTCTGGCCCTCTCCCCCAAATTGGTGGCCTCATCTTGAAGACAAATAGTGATTATGTCATGAGAAAATTATAAAACAGTTGCAGAAATTGGATGTAAACTGTAAGAGTCAATGATTGTTAAAGCATAAACTGTCATCTGAATGCAGGAAACAAAATAATGTTCTTTACTGTGGGCCTTCATGAATAAAGTTGTAGAAGCGTGCTGCATTAGAGAGAAAAAAATGTTTCAAGTATGTCAGCAAAATATTTGCTCTTGCAAAACTAACTGATGTCACAACTTCTTAACTGTGGCTTAGGAAAATATTTTAATT
Source organism: Phaethon lepturus (assembly GCF_000687285.1). Taxonomy (NCBI): domain Eukaryota; kingdom Metazoa; phylum Chordata; class Aves; order Phaethontiformes; family Phaethontidae; genus Phaethon; species Phaethon lepturus. Next base: position 28,040 of record NW_010511191.1, on the reverse strand, counting down.
ATGCTTATTTTCAATTTAGTGTTGCAGTGGTGTCTTCTCAGTATATTAGGCTCTAAGGTCTCAGGACTCATGTCCAAGAAAAATTTGTTACGTATGATCCACAGACTAGTAGTGAGCTGAACTGCGCCCCACCCCCCCGAAATGATCTGAAATTTACAGTCCTTCAATGTTGGAAGGTGTGTTGTAGTAGCATTCCTAGCTTGGATTGTTGAGAACCGGCTGTGATACGTACACTTAAAATGTCACTTAGATCAGACAGCCTCCTAAAGAGATTGATTTGCCATGATTAATCAACCTAACGGACTTAGCTAAGTGCAGTAATTTACCACTCTGTTACCTTCTAACAGCAGGGTTAGATATGTTTGCCTTGGGCTTGTTTTTCCGGAATGTTTGGGTGATCCTTTTGACTTTGGAACAATGTTTCTCAGACTAACACAATAGCAATTAAACCTAACCTTCAAAGGCTGATGACCTATGTACGCCCTATGAGAAGACACAGAAGCAGAGAACAGAGGAATGTCTTTTTCAGATAGACATTTCCCTGTCTAGTTTCTGGAGACCTGTCTCTGTAACTGTTACCAAACCCAACTGAGTAAACTTGCTTACAATGATAATAAATTATTTGGGTCAACTGCATCTGTAAGAGCATGAGTAAGGACAAAAAACGTGCATTATAGCACTTAAAAGTTCGCTTGTGTTTACCATAGAATGGTTAGCAAGCATATGGCTTGTACAATAATAAGATTGCTGCTGTCATATCCTGGGCGGTGGTTATTTTTGTGCATACATTTTTTGGATTCAGGGGAAGAGAAGGATAGCTGCCTGTCAGTAACGAGAAGCTAAGCTACTTCATATTTTCCATAATGCAAAAGTGTGCAACTTAAGGCAATTCCTGTGACAGCTTGTTACTGTGGTGTCTGTGCATGTTCTTGCCCTGTGGTTAAATGCAAGGTAATTTGCTGTAGACTGAACACTTAGAATCATAGAATTGTTTAGGTTGGAAAGACCTTTAAGATCACCAAGTCCAACTGTTGACTTAGCACGGCCAAGTCCACCACTAAACCATGTCCCTAAGCACCACATGTACATGTCTCTTAAACACCTCCAGAGATGGTGCTTCAGTGAGTTAAAATTTACTTTTGGATAAAAGGATGCAAGGAAGGTTCTCCTGGCTTTGAAAAAATACTAGATAACTTCTTTTTATTAATTCTTTAATTCTTAATTTTTTAATAAAAGCATTATCTTGTAAGATTTCTCTAAGCATGGAGGGCTGTGCATTTGTTAAATGATCAGTCAGTAGATTGGAACATACACAAAGTTTAGCCAGCGAGCAGTTTTGCATTGCCTGTAAGTGGAATTGTGGATGCTTTAAAAAGAAATTAAAACATATATCAATATTACTAAATAAGGATCTGATAAACTTTACCACTGTTTTTAAAGCTCTTTGGCTAAAGTCTTGTAGCCATTTATGATGGTTCTATAGTAGAAAGATTGAAGAATACTGAAACTGAACTATGCCTTCTGTTGGCATAGGTAAATCATTCCAGAATAAACAAAAGCTTATCCATGCTTCTTGAGGGAAGAGTAGACTAGAGCTCTAAACCAACTCTTTAAAAATGCTTTATGCATGTGTCTTTATTGTCCTAATACTGAAGGTGTCCATAGTATTGCAGTAATGGGCAGATTTTTTTTTCTCAAAGTTGGCTTTGCTATGCCAAAGAGTGACTGAAAGGTTTGTGTATAGATAAATATTTCACTTGTTCTCCTCAGCTGTTAGAAAAGAAATATGGTAGAAATGTGTTTTTTATTTAAAAACTTGCACATGAATTAATGTGGAACATAAAATGTTATGTTGACAAGCACATTCCGTTTTTTTAATGAAGCTGTTGCAAGCTCATTGGGCACTAGTGTATTCTCTTACTCCTTCTTTAGCTTAATTCCCGTTCAGTACAAGAGCCAGTGCATGTGTTTTTAATACCACATTTCAGATCCAATTTTTATAATTCTTATGTTCAGTTTTTGGTGTGTATTCTTTGGACTAATAGGGGGAACAAGGCATTTTTCAAAGGGCAAGCATATGGCAAAATGTCATTGAGTCTCTTAGCCAGCTATTATTGAATCTGGTTGTGACATGGCTAAGGTGGGACGCAGATCAAATAAGAAACTATTACATTTAAATCAGTTTAATTTTAGACAAATGCTTGATACCTAGTTTTACTGTTGGTAAACCCTGAAAAAACAGATGAAACCTGCAAGGTGGTCTGGAATACATCTTTGGAGAATTTACATTTTCTTTCATTTTTTGAGTTACTTATGTATTCTTAAAGTGGCAGGCATATAGTTGTCCTTTCCCCCTGAAACCTGGAGGGAATTTTAGAAAGTTAATTGAATTTAGTGTGAGACTAAACTTCAAACCTGTAATTGAAAAGAGGTGTGGGGTTTTTTTTTCTTACTGCACTCTGGATATCGCACGCATATGTCATTTCGAACCCACTGTCCCCTTTACCTCAGGAGTTTCATTTTTCTTTAATTATTTTGTCACTCTGGTTTTGTCAGTGCTGTGTTTTTGCCTGTGTGTGGTAATGACTAGCTCTTTTCCCTTTCAGGCAAAATCCTATGCTTACAGTTAATTGTAACCATCAGCTGATATTTAAATAACTTGTCTGGTTTAGTGAGTATGTAGTGTTATCACAGCCACTTACTTATAATCAGCCCATATGACTGACTTAGCAGTTAAAGATAAGTGCTTCTTCAATGTGAATTCCATAACCACTGATGTACATATGATTGATTCCTTTAGCAGTGGGTTATAGGCCTTTCCTGGCCTTTTTTCTTTCTCTGAAGAACTCCAGGAACATATAGAGCAACACATAATTAAACATAATGAAGAAGGCTTTGATCAGAGGTTCCCAAACTGTTTCCAGTTGATTCAAAGACCCAAAAATGGGAGAAGCCTTGACCTGTGAACTATTGAGGTGGACCAGCCAAGATGATCATCTCTTGTGGGCGCACCTGTCTGTTCATCAAGGGAAGATCAAGAACTTTAAAAACCTCTGGACAGAGGTGAGCTAATTCCTACACAACAGTACTGGTGTGAATGATGTATCCACTAGTGGAACTTCGTGCTGCCTTTTATATGAAAAACAAATTATGAAAAATAGATAAAGCGTGGTGAAAGTACACCATTCTTCTGGTAGAAGCAAAGTTAGTCATCCCTTTTGTCCTTATTTGTCCATGTTTTTTAATTCCACAAATGGAAAAACTAGCTGGCCTCTGGTTAGCTTATTTGGTAGCAGAGCGGGGGGAGAAGTCAGTGTTTCATATCTGCACTTGAAGTGCTATTGCAAGGATCACTTGGTGTATCATATACATGCATGTGTGACAGAGGCTGCATGCTATGCAAGTTCCTAGAGTTCAGAGAACTGCATTCATTTGCTGGTTATACCAAACAAAAAAATAAATAAAACTGGGTTTTGTATTGCTTTCACTTCAGTGACTTCTGTCCCTGATACATAAATAAATAAGGCTGCACGTTTAAAGGTTGTTGTGGAGCTGTGCTAGAATATGTTACAGAAAATTAAACGTTCACAGTTTTTACTGAAGCATAATATTTCTGATTATTTCCACAACTTTTTGCCATGCTAAAGGGTGATTCTTTCGCCTGTTAGTTCAGAGTTCTTCTTGGAACAGTTTAAGCAGCAGTATTGGTCACTAATGGGTTGGAATGATGCAAATTTGTCTACAATTAATTTATAGGGATTTCTTACTTTCTGTTGAGTTTGCATTAGCTTCAAGCAACTGTTTGCCAATATTTTACCATTCTTTAGGAGACAGATTTAAAAATACTGATAGCAAATTGTCCCACGTCTTGGATTGTTTTGGTCATTAGAGCTAATAAGCCACATTTCATTGCTGTCTGTCTGAGGGCTGAGAGGTGTCCAGTCAATGACTGCTATTAAAAGCTTGTGAGAGCAAAATGGAGGAGTTCTTGCTGTTGAATGTCATTGGGTTAATCTACTTTGTCTCTGTTCATGATACTGGTATTGAGTATACTTACGGACACTTGTAATATGTCATGAGTTTTCAGGTGTTTGTGTATACCAGATTGCCTATCTGGAAATTTGTCATTACCTCATCATAATTTACTTATGTTTTTTAAAAAATGACTGTGGTTTTGCACCATAAGGATCTGTAGCAATGGTTACAAGAGCTTTTGTGAATTTTGAGGAAGAAAATGTGTAATCTCTTAGAAGTGTTTTTCTTAAATACAGTGAAGTATTGTGCGGGAATTGTGTCAGAACAGAGGTTGATTTCATTCATCAGCCTTCTTCAGATGAAAACATTGCTTAATTTAACCTACTTAGGGAAGCTGTGAGTATAAGAAATAAATTGTAGGTGCGCACTGAGTGGTAGCTTTTGTTAGGAAGACTGGTTTCTTCAGCTGAAGAAGATTCTTGTAGGTATAACTTGTTACATGGTCTCCTGGGGAGTTCTGATAAACCATGTTTAGCATGTCCTTGGATTGGTGCCATCAGTGACTTGAAAGATAAAATGGAAGCATCCTTTCAAAACCTAAGAGAAGAATTTTAGGCAGCATACTTTAAAAATAAAAATGTATAGGGGAATAATAAATAGAAAACACAAGAGTTGGAAAATATGCTTTAGCCATAATCAATTTTACCTACCATCAAGGAAACAGCTTAAATAGATGATCATTTCAAGCACTTTTTCAAGGCCTACTTCTCTGTTTTATCATACATGTTATAGGGAGGGGGAAAGCACTTAGTATTTGTCTTTGAAGCCTAAAGCATACAGAATAATTCAGGAGTAGTTGGAAAATCTATAGGTGAGTAATACAGACATTTTTATGAAAACTGTTTCTTCGGTTTTGTATAAGTTGGTAATTTTTTTAAAGCTAGTAAAAGAAAAGGCTGATAAAACCTGACTACAACTTTAGAGTTCAGTTTCATTAGTTTTAGGGGGGTTTTGTTTGGTGAGGGGTTTTTGTTTAACAATTCGTTTTAATTGTGTGGGGCTGTATGGATTATGTTGTCTACTGTTGAGGGGAAAAAATGGTGTTCTTCCACTGTTCTTCAAAAAAAGCTACAATAATGTTTTTCTTAAGCCTGTTATGGTTTAATCCCAGCCAGCAATTAAGCACCATGCAGTCACTTGTGCACTCTCCCACAGGGGGATGGGGGAGAGAATCAGAAGAGTAAAAGTGAGAAAAATCATGGATTGAGATAAAGACTGCTTAATAGGTAAAACAAAAGCTGTGCATGCAAGCAAAGCAAAACAAGGAATTCACTTGCCATTTCCTATGGACAGAGAGGTGTTCAGCCACCTCCGGGGAAGCAGGGCTCCATCATGCATAATGGTTACTTGGGAAGACGGAAGCCATCACTCCAAACATCTTTCCCCCTCTCCCCACCACCTTCCTTCTTCCCCCCAGCTTATATACTGAGCATGACGTCATGGGGTATGGAATATCTCTCTGGACAGCCTGAGTCAGCTCTCCTGGATGTGCCTCCTTCCAGCTTCCCGTGCACCCCCAGCCTTCTCGCTGGCAGGCCAGCATGAAAAACTGGACAGTCCTTGACTGCTCAGCAACAGCTGAAGGCATCAGTATGTTACCAACATTTTCTTAATCTCAAATCCAAAACAGCCTCATACTGGCTTCTCTGAAGAAAATTGATTCTATCCCAGCTGAAACCAGGACAAGCCATATGAAGAGAATTGTATGGTGTGATTGATTAATCTTGCTTTGAGGGCCAGGATCATCATACTGTATTAGGTGACTAGACTGTCTACATATTAGTAGAATTAAGTGTTAAGGCTTGTAAAAGAAGAAATAAATTTAACCAGCTTGTCAGTGAACTGTTAATTTAATTGCCAGTGTCCTGGGGAATTAAGGGAAGAGAAATCAGAAAGATGCTCTTAGAGCAGAGACATTAGCTCAGTCCCCAACTCTACCAATACAGAAAAGCATCTGTAACACTTTTCAGAGAAACAAGATGATGTTAAATCACACTCCTTTTCCTGCTTAAGCGTTGTACTGGGTTAGCAGGAGAGGAACTTGATTCCAGCCAGCTTTACAGGTGGATGGACTTTAAATATAATGTAAATGGAGATTTTTTAAATATGTGATTGCATAAGCTATGTGTTAACACAGATGATCTGGAGAACCTTTTGCCATTGACATTTAAACCTAGAAAAGTTAACTTTTGGAGGACTAGCAAGACCCAGCTTTATGTATGACTTTTGTAAGGAGGTGCAACTCACATGGCTAAGGCTTGAATTACAATAATTTTTAATTTTTAAAACAAAACAAAATCAACAATGCAATGCATTGCTAGTGGAATTAGTTACCAAGAGGAATACTTGTGCTTCTGAAGGCCTTCTAGAAACATCTGTATTTGTAGAGAAGCTTGAGGTGGATTTGGCAGTACTTGGATCCTGTTCAAAAACAGCATGAGAGGGAGATGCTGAGTTGCTGAAAAATTGGGCCAAGTGTTCAGTGCATTGTTCACAGCTGTAATATTTGGCCTCTGAAAGGATATTGTCAATGCCTGAAGCATTTGTAATACCAATAATTTTTTGCTGTCACAGGTTGTAGAGTAGGAAAAAAATGATGTCTTAATTGTGATTAAAAAATACTATTGGAAATAAGAAAACTATAAATGAGAATTATTCATGCTCTGAAAACTTCTTTAGCTGCAGAAAAGAGGGAAGAAGCTCCTGTGTAGTTAGTAGTCATATACTTGCATACCTATACTGTTTTAAAAAAGCAATGAATAGTAAGCAGGCCAGAAAGAACAGTGTTACGTGATTGCCTTCTGTGAAAGGGAAACTGTGTCCCCCGTGTAGATGGAACAGGAATGTATTCCCTGTGGATCTACACTGATAGCCTTAATTATTTTTCTGACTTTAGCAATAAAATAGGAAAACTGCTCTTTCTCTAGAAGTGTTGGTTTTCTTACTCATTCTGTATACCTCAAGACTGTCCCTTGCTTAATATATACAAAGTGTTTATCTGTCTTATGTGACAATATTTTGTGTTCAGCTATAGTAGGTAAAGTTCTTTCTGGGTTTAGAGCTGTTCCACCTTTTAAACCCATAAGGTGAAGAGGTAGTGTGAATTAACCAGCGTAGTTCTTTCTCTTGCTGTGCACAGTTTTGTATGCATGGGTACACCTGCTTGAAATTCATTCCGACCAGTGCTTTTTTTCACCAGCTGTCTTCCTAACTGTTTGCTGCTGAACAGTGAGGAAATCAAGTTATTTTCAGTTGCATATTCACTCATCAAGAGAGAAAGGCTGGTGAAGTTGAGGCTAGTAAAGTGTTTAGCAGGGCTTTGCTTCTTAACAATACTAAGTAATTTTGGTTGATTTGCAGAATTTGGTAAAATTCCTCATTTTAAACTGGAAGGAAATGTAAAAAATGCTCCCAAATGCTGTGCTGCCTCTTTTATTGTTAAAGTTGTGGCTAGTAATATAAGATCAAGTTCATGAGCTGTTGAGTTTTATGTATTGTAATGGAAAATATTGCTCTTATTTAAAGTACAGAGGCAATAGTTTGGCTAGCTTAACTAATATGTTAAATAATATTTAAAGAACATTTTCTCTTTTAAACTTAAATAAGAAATTGCAGATTACTTGCTTGTGTGCCCTGCGTTTTGCTGTTGGCTGGCTAAAACCGTTGAGTACTTAACTGAAAATGATTTATGGCTTGACTTGTCAAATACCCGTTCAAGTTTTCTGACAAACATGATTCATTAATGAAGATTCAGTACTTCACTGCAATGAGTGTTAATATGTTAAAACGCATATTCACCTTCAGATTTTTGAGGTAGCAGCTGATGAACTGAATTTCTGCTATAGGCTTTTTATTAATTTGGATGGCCTAATTAATTGTAAATAAGAGATCATTGGGTGGAAGGTGGAAAGGGGCCACTGGCTCTAAAACTTTATGGTCAAACATCCATGCCCTAAGAAAATGATGGAAAGAACAGTGTGTAGGAGCTGGTCAAAATACATTGCTGTAAGATTAGGAATTAAAAACTGCTTCCTTTTATTGCATTTTGGACTGGTGGGATGCATGTGATTGGGAAATGCTTCTAAAGAAGACATGTAAGAATGTTGTGGTACTGTGGTGCTGTGAGTCTGCCCATGGTTGTGTTTATGCTGGAAGCTACTTCATCTTCAAATTTGGGAAGGCTTGTTTGCAATTGCTTTTGGCTGCCCAAGATCAGCCATTAAGACTTGCAGCTCTTATTCTGGATATATGCTTTAAACTGTTTGGAGTAAACTTCTAAGAAAACTTCAATCAAAATTGCTTAATTGTCTTCATGATGATATAGCTAGGAAAAAAAACTAGTGAACTGCTAATGAAAAACTTCAACTTTGAACAGAAAAGCACCGAGCAATTCCTGTTGATGCATACTTAGCAGAGACCCACTGGGGTTTGGCAGCAGAGCTCCGTAACTCCCTGCGTGTGTTTTCTTTCTATCCAGCATTGTGTGGGCTGGATAGGATTGCAACTGTAATTTGGAAGTGTAGTTTGTTCTGCTGCTGAAGATGGCCAGTGCAACTTTCTCTATTTGTATTCTGTGTCCTGCTTTATCCGCTTATTTAAATGGTTTTGTTATTGACTGAAATGCAGAGTTTTTCAGAGGTGATGGATAAAAGTTTTATTTGACATGAGTAGCCCTTGGTGAGAAACCAGAAACCACAGAGAAGCATGTACTGCAGCTAATTTTGCAAACAGGCTAGGACAGAAAAAAATGCTGCAGTGATCCCAAGAGAGTATTGGTATGAGGAACTATGTAAAATAGTTGAGCATCTGATTGAACTGGTCATTGTCAAATGACTGGAGGAGTTTTTCTATAAAGCAACCGTAAAATGACTAACATGAATGTAAGGAAGACTGGAGGCTGAAGTCAGTGAAAAGAATAATGCAGAAAGAGCGTAAGGCAGTGCTTGGGAATTAAGGTCTTTCGACAATGTTTAGAAAGAAGTGAAAGAGTTCTTGGTTTGCTTTAATTCAATATTCTGGAGTGGCAGATAGCTTTAGAAATTATGGTAGATTGACAAGTGGTTTTGATGGGTAAAGAGATGTAGCCAATCTGGAAGGGTAACTGATGTGTAATAACGTGGGCAGAGCCAGGCAAGGTAGGTGCTGTCGGTGGCACTGACTTATTAACCTGATAAACCGTAGTAGAAGTGCTTGAACGTACATATGCAGTATTAATAGTCACTTCTGTTGTGCACTCGTTAAGGCTTATCTCGCCTCTAAAGAAGTTATTATCCATGTACTTAAAATGTGAGAAGAGCAGAACTCTGAAGAACATGGAAAGAATTAATTGTGTTTTTATGAAGAAAGCCATATGTGATTAGAATGAAGCAAATGTAATGAGTGCACAATTTTGCCTTTAATATTTGTTTAACTCTTATTAAATAGAAATGCATTGTGACAAGTTCCAAGGATCTACTGGGGAAAAAGTTCATAATGATATACATAATTTAGGTAAAGAGCAAAATTTCCCAGAGTTCCGTGGAATAGAAGTCTTAAAAAAATAAATAATTGAGAAGCTCTTTTTTTTTTTAACTTATAAAGCAGTCTCTGTGTGCAAAAAAGTGGAATTTAACTTTGATATTCCCAGGGTTTGATTTCTGATTTTTAGTTTTCTTAAATGTAATGTTTAGATAAGGTTCAAATATTTTTAGATAGTTTTCAGAATGCACTGTATTTTATGCTGCTTCTTTGCTTTCTGTTTATCTTGCATATTCTTTGAGCAGATTTTTTTTTTGTATTGCTCTGAGATATGAAATCTTAAGTAAAATCTAAACATCAGTTACATTGTTATCTTGGAGTTTCAACAGCTTGGTCTGCAACAGTTCCTGTTGCAGTTCTGTGATTTGATCCTGGGCTGTGTTTCACAGTGTTCTTAGTAGCACAGAATTTGCTGAAATAAGATCAAGGGAAGCCTGTCTCATAGTCTCAACATATATATGTTGTGAAGCAAGCTTCTCTGTCAGTTAGTCTGTTTAGTTTTAGGCAATTTTGAATCTATAAAGTGATTCTGATATAACCCAAGTGATGAAGTTTTATAAGTAAACTTCTACTTAATATCAGTGTCAAAATTGTCACTCTTAATTATTTGTCAGTTACATTTTGCTGCTGCATGAAGTGTTGATGACACTGAAGTATAATGTCAAGCCTCAGAGAACATTTATGGATCTTTCTGTGTTAAGTGGCAGAGACATCCAGTTCAATTTCGTAACTTCTGGGTGGCAGTCTGTGTAGGGTAACTGCTAATTCTGTGTAGCGCTTAACTTTCTTCTTCATGTCTAGACAAGGTGCTCTCTAAAAAGTAGTCCTCTGACCATTTGTGAACTCAGCAAGAAAATAGGTGTGGCTCAGTTGTTAACAGTTAAGGCACTTTTAAATTTCTGATCAATTCTATCTTTAATCCTTTATCCTTATCCTATGATCTTAATTTCATGCTAGAAAAGAAATCTCTTTATGGGAAGACATTTTATGTATTGATCTCATAGCTCTATAGACTTCTAGAGTAGGGTTTCATTACCATGATTGCACATCAAAGCTTCACACACAGTGATTTCTTGAACTACTTGGACAGATATTGGACATTTAGTAATGGAACTTCTTGCAGGTTGTGTTGAGATTCCTACCTAACTTTTATATTCAGGAAACTGTGGAATTGTTCCAGGTCTCTGATGGATCAGGCTTCAACTTTTGCTTTTGTTTGCTAAAAATCTTCGGACAGTTTGTTCTAAGGGCTTTCTTCTTACTCCACTGAAGAATGAATAGAAAAACTAGACTGATACAACTGGGGCCTTCGTAACCCTGAAGGCAAATACCAGTTCTCTTACAATGTATTCGTACATACTTAAAATACTAAGTCATGTGTTCAAATATGCTGAAAATACTATCATCCACGTGAAAAGTTCTGCAGAGGAAGAAAGCCACATATTCCCTCTAAGGGGTACCCAAATGGCAGATGAAAAAACAATGGTATTGTGCAAACAGATGAAAATCATATGAAAGACTGGTAGGATGGAACTGAGAGAAAGAAATAATATGAACAGAGTACCGGCTGCACTACAGTACTTGTGCCTAAATTTTGGCTGCTCTTATGGTCAAAACTTACTGCTAACGATCTGTAATAGCTTTAATCTAGATTGGAAGAAAGAAGGTAAATTGAAATATTTCTGAGGTACTGCCGTGCTTTCACTGTACAGATGTTCAGGTAGCTATTAGGCTGTGCCATGCTAACAGCTGACCTGCTAGTTGAGTCATCTCTGAGCAGTTTATCTTGGACGGTTTACTATTTACTCTGTTTCCACTTGTGACCCACTGAGTAAAATCTTTGATATGTCTAAATGCAATGTATTTCATGAGGGATCCCTTGGAAATATGTTCATGCTATGCCACTTGTGGCGACCGCTGCTTTTCAAGGCCAGAATCCCACATTAATGCTGGATATGAAGTTTATGCTATATACTGAGGGCTAGCATAAAATATGAAGCCAGTCAGAGATGAGAATGTGACGACATCACCCTAATTTGTAGCTGACCAGAAAGTTTGAAATAATCCTTTGATTGCAGTAGGATTTAGATGCACTTTAGAAAGTGCCACTTTGGTATCTTTCTAAAAAGCAAGAGTTTGATTCTAGATACACAAACTTTCAAAAAAGTAGCTCTCCTATCTGGAGAGACTTTGCCTCCTTCAGTGCTTAATTTCTAGGCAGCTAAACTTCAATAATCAATTTCAGTGATGTGGCACTAACCAGATCCATCGACTGTTTTTTTTGAGCTGGAAAACATTTGGGAAATCTCACATTTTATGTTTTTTCACCCGTGGATTTTATTTTAAGAATGCAGTGCACATCTTCACAGAATTATAAGACAGACAACCTACCCTTCATTGTAGGGTGCTTAGAATTAACTTCCTGAAATTGAGATGTCTCCAAGTAATCCAGGGCTTTTCAAGAAGATGCCAGCAAGCTATATCCAAACAGGATATATAATGTTCTTCCTGTAATGTAGAGCAGTTGTCCAGGATGGTAGTGTTGAATGTGATTATTCTGGGTTTTGGCTTTTGTTTGATGTTTTTCTGTAGCAAGTGAAAAATCCCCCTTGTTTTTGGTTTTGTGGTGGGTTGTGGGGTTTTTTGCATTCCAGTTCATGGATGACTGTTCTAATGCGACAAGAGCACACTTCTGTACCTTGCATCTCCCACAGTAACTATTTATGTAAGCATAAGGGTAGTGCAGGCAAGGCTAAAAATTATTTTATGTTTTTGGAGGAAATAACATCTTTTTAGCACTTAACTTGTAACTTTTTTTTTTGTTTTAAATCAGAAATAGGTGCATTCTGACATGCTCTCCAGCACTCTTTACTGATGCTTTTATTACAATTTAGAACTGTAGTGTGGGAGTTCTGAAAATTAGACTTGCAAGATGACACTGATGCCGGGAAGGTGGTCATTAGGTCCCTGAAATGTAAAAAGATAAGCAAGTTTGTTTAAAATACTGTTTTATAGTGTTGTCTCTAATGAAGTTCTTACTGCTGCCTTTACAAAGTGTCTGAATCATATACTGTCAGAGTTTATTTCAAATTACATCTGTTGCAAAAATAACAGCTCTTAAATGCTATACTGGATTAAGTGAGACTGCTTTAATGATGTATGTCATGAGGAAAATGCAGTGGAAGTAAAGAGCAAACTATACTGTTGTCTTGGTAACGGCTACATTTTGCTAATTCAAGAGGGAAAAAACAAGCATGGATAAGGAACATTGGAAATTGTATTTTCAGGATTTCTTTCTGGCTGTTCTTTCCTTTCATTTATTGGGGTTTTTTGTCTGTAAGAATTTTGAATGCAGTCTTTGAGAGTTACCTTTTACCCATGTTCTTGTAAAACTAAACGCTTCAAGTTAATGAAGTTAATTTAAAAAAAAATTTCACATTTCACCTGAAATGTTGTTTCTAACTTTAGTAGAACTATGGTAAGGCCATGAGCTGAAAGATGGTTTAGACAAAAGTTCTTCAAACTGCTGCCTGAGATAGAAGGCGTGTGAAAGATTAATATCCTTTGTAAAGCTACCTACCTAATTCTGAACCATCGGCATAATTCTTAAAAATAGTATTACTGTTAATAGTTGTTTTTCTACTATAGTGTTTTCAGTTTTTTAGCATTCCTAAATTATGTCAACTTCCCTGTTTTACGCTAAAATACGAAGTTCTTGTCTTCAGAACTTAGAAGCAAACTGGGTTTTGCTCTGTATTTGTGGTAAATAGTCTGTCCATTTGTTTATGCTAAAATCTTTTAATAATTATAACTAGAAACTGCACTGTACTTTCTCTTGCATTCTATATTGTTAACACAAAGTTAAAATACAGGAGTTTGCTGAAAGGTTAAAAATACTTCTATTCAATTCCAGAATAGTCATAAAGTATTGTAGTCTGATCCTTAGAATTCGAGTGTATATGCAAGTGCTGCTTCCTTTTCCGTAGAAACTGTACAGTATTTGCAGTCCCATTCTCAACAAAAGTCACTTGAATAGACACCTTATAGAGATAGTTTGCACAAGTTTTATATTCTTTCAGTGTTCTGCTGAATAATCTGCAGTTGCATCACTGGCATTGTAGTGTGAAGGCAACTTAAAATTTTATTTATGTTCTTAGTTCGACCATAGAATTACAGAGTTTTGGGTTTGTTTTGGAAGGCACCTTTAAAGATCATCTAGTCCAACCCCTCTGCCATGGGCAGGGACATCTTCAATTAGATCAGGTTGCTGAAAGCTCCATCAAAACAAATGGACATGCATTTGTCTGTGTGTTTGTGTATATGAGCACATAGTTGCATGCCAGTGCTGCTTGTTTCTGTACAACTGTACACAAACAACAACACATATCTGGATAGAGGAAAAACCGCAGAGGCTGTCATAGGGGACTTCATCTGGAGTCTTTCAGCTCATAAATCCATAGTTGAAATATATTGCTCTTCATGATTGTCAGCTGTAAATCACTTCTATGTTCAGAGTTTACATACTGTAGTCTCTCTTCTCAGACATCAGATGTTACTACCCACACAAAATTCTATTGATAGGGTAAAAAAAGTGCTTAATAACCAATATGCTGGTTGAGACTGTAGGGTACTTGAAAACAAATTTGAAATTTGAGTGGCTGAATTCTTGCACCACAGGAAAGTGTATTTTTTTTTTATTGTGGAAGGGGAAAAAAAAGTAACAGAAACTAAAACTGGGCATATATTTTTATTCCCCCTATTATTTAGGAGATATTTTAACATTGATTGCCTTTGGGGGGTGTGTGCAGAAGACTTGAGTAGGATGATTCTTTCTGTTCTTATGGTAAGAATTAGGGAGCCTAAATAACAATTCGTGCTTCATCCAACTTGTTAGTGCTGAAACCATGGTACTACTTCAACTGAAACATACACCAGTGGTTCCAAGCTGCGTTACAGAAATCAAAATCCTACTTGCTAAGGAATCTCTTCAGCTGATGCATTTCATTTCAGAAGGTCCTTCCAGAGAACAATCTTGTGATGTGTTGTGATGTGCTATCCCTTCACTGAACATCTACTGTTGTAAATGTACAGTGGGGGGGTTGCATGGAAGAGAAATGTTTTGGATATCAAAGTGAGAAAGTTGGAGTCCACCAGGTGGTGCCAGAAAGCCTGCTCACTGGTAGCTCTGAAAGCAGGAACAGACCTCCTGAGAAGGTGTGAGCCTGTAGTTAACATAGAGGTTGTATAATATGAATTTGCAGCTCTGTATCTAAGAGATAGAAGGAACACAGGCTATTACGCTTCTTCTCCTTCCAAACTTTTACCCCTAAAGCAACGTGTCAGCAAATGTCCTGAAACTGTTTCTTTCTGGTTTTTATTGTGTATTCACAATAGTAAAATTCAGATACGCTATGTAGGAGTGAAGCACATAACTTTGTTGTTTTGGTGCCATTAGCATTAATTATCACAACTATGTTTTTGTGCTGCTAACATTCCTCTTCCATGGATAGTAGGGTCGTGAAGCTCTCACTAGAATGCAGTAAACAACATTGTGCTGTGTGTTGCAGTGAAATGCAGGTAATTTGGTGGAAAAACAAGCATGAATGTTAACTGAAAGTTAAGCAAGAAAATTGTTTTAGGTGGTTACACTTACTTTCATGGAGTTAAAAGCTCAAATAAAAACATTTTAATGTTTCTAAACTGAATTTATAGCAGGGTTTAAACTGGCTCAGAGTGAAAGCTGCAGTCTGTGCATGCCGGTTTTTCCTCCCTTTGCCTTTATACTGCAAAAATAATTTTTTAACACAGCTTTATTTTTTCTGTCTTGATATTGAGTCTTCTTACTGTGATAGTATGATTGTACTATTCTTATTAAAACTGGTATGATTGACAGTTTGTAGGGCTTGCTTTTTTAGTGTAACACTTAACCTTCTGTGAATCACTCCACAATAATTAGAACACTATCAGACAAAGAAGTAATCTTATTTCCACATTGTGTGTTTTTTGTAAGTGTGCTGTGATCTAGAAAGGTTTGTAAAAACAAATAAGCAAAACACCTGGGCTGGTGAGTAAGTTGCAGCTGATGACAAGTCAAAAGAATGCCTGTCTGTAAGTGAAACCTGCAGCTGTGCTGCTGATGACCTGTGCCGTCAGGTGTTGGGGAAATAGGTACCTAAGTGGTGGGAAGGGGCACTTCTCTTCTGACAGTAACCGGCAGTCTGTAAAGACTAGTATAACTTGTTTTGCATGTGCCAGTTTGAATACAGAAAAACCTATTTGTGTTGTTTTTGCTATATCTGCTGCTATCAACAGAATTAGCCTAAAAGCTGATTGTTTTATAAGTCATCTTATATACATTCAAACAAGAAGTCTGCTCTTCCTTAACAGTATAGGTTATTGCTACTGAGTGCATCAGAAGCATGTTAAAAACTTCTTTTCCATTTTTTTGTGGAACATGACATTCTTTGAGACTTGTAATAAAAGGTTTTGCATTTTTTTCTGGATGATTTTCCATATTAAGAGTTTAAGATATTTGCATGATGGCATTAAATGTGTTGTTTTGTCATTCATTCATATTTAAGACTCTGAAGTTTTATGGGGTTTTGTTTATTTTTAATCAAGTGAGACTTATATTTTAAAAATCAAGACGTTCTCGAAGTACATCAGTTTATTTTCAGAAAACCAGGTTTTATCCCTCCTTATTAATATCTTCAGAACTATCAGTATGAAACTGAAATGTAAATTGAGTTCAGAATGCTAGTTTTAGGAAAATTCAAGCTTCATTTGCTTTCACTGAAAAGCTTCGGTGAGGTTTTGAATTAGTGACAGTTACTGGCTTAGCTTCTAGAAAATGAGTTTGAACTGATGAATGAGGTTTTGACTTAAGTAGCCTTGTGTCCTTAGGTTCGGAGAGCAGTGAAACAGTTAATGAAGTGCTAGCAAATTAACTGTGACTTTAAAAGGATTAGAAGTAATTTTCCTTTTTAGAGGTATGACTTCCTGTTTGTGATGTAGTAATGATTGGAGATATACCATAAAAAACAGTTAACTGGTAGAAAACCACAACTTTTGTGGTGTTTGTTATCTTTGTAAACAGTGAAATTGAAATATCTGTATAGTACTTTATACATTTTTATACTCATTTTTGCCATGAATTGGAAATTTGGGGAGGGGGGAAGTATGTTATACACATATGTTATACATATAGGTGTTACAAAATATTTATATGTTCTTGAATAACAGGTCAATCAATGGCTTACTGCAAAAGGGTATGTTAGTTCCTAAATCTGAAGAATTTTCACAGTTTGTGGTTTTGGGAGGGTGGTGGTCTTTGGTTCATGGTTTTTGTTTTGGGTTTTTTGTTTGTTTTTTTTCTAGTTGGGGGGATTGTTTAGTTGGTTTTATGTGTTTTTAAAGTACAGTAATATAATACTAGGTTACAGTTGATTCTCAACTAACAGCTCCCCTGGAGAAAAAAATTGAATCTCTCTTCTATGCTTATGCAGTGCCTGTGAGACTGAATATGGTAGTATATCACAGCAGTGCTCTGAATTCAGAGTTTGTTTTCATAATCAGTGATGCTTCTGTACTAAAATATTTTAATTCATGATAAAATGCTTTCGAGTTCAGTAGAAAAAAAATCCTTATGCTGTGTTCTAGTAAAGTAGTTAAGCAAGCTAATTGCTTCTTATTGCATCTTCAAGTGCTTTTTAGAAGTTCAGTTGTGTTGCCTTGGTATCATTTTTGTTGTGTATATGCTGGTAGATTTCAGGAAGAGGTGAAACATGGAAAAACTTAGTAAGTTCTGTAGAATTTTTAACTTCATTTTCACAAATTCTTACGAATTCCTGACTGTGAATGTCTAAGTTAGCTCTTCAAAACATAGTACGGATCTTTCTAAAAACTGCAAGTTACTGAATGTTTGTCTCCCTGTTGCTGTTTTTTCCTGGGAGTATTCCTCTGTGTTGCTTTAATGTACCTAGAAGTTAATGGGTGTGATTCGTGGAAAAATTGGCAAGGGTTATTAGATCCAAATGCATTTTTCTGTGTAACAGTTTTAACACACTTCAGGGCATGTCCTTGTATGTTGCCTTATCAGTAAAGTCATGAGCATAATGTACACTTTTTTTCCCTCAGCTGTGTCACTAGTTAGGGGCATTCCTTTGTTTTTAACCCCAGTATGAAAATTGATGGTAGGTTCCAAAACTGAAATAAAAGAGGGAAGACCAGTGCTGATCTAACATTGCAGTGGAATCAGTGTTTTTGATACCTTTTTGTGTGGTGGATTTTTTCAGCAGACTTTTCTAACTTCTATGAAGCAAAGTTATTCTGCTATACATGTGTGAGGTTGTTTTGTTTCTAATAAATGGGAATAGTTTGTGCTTTGCGTTGGTGAAGGTAGCACAGTTTCTTCTAAGCTAAGTAGTCATTCTTCCCTGTACTAAGCTCAGTGGTTTTTAAAAAGCTTTCCTTCCTGTATGTAGTTGACTTTGTGATATGGAATTGCCTGTGAATATGAGGGAAAAGTAGGTGCCCTATTACTTGTTTTGCTGTTTTCTTCCCTATATGCCCTCTGTTTGCTGAATGTTTTCAGAGTAACAGAATATGAAGGAACTTCCTGTTGAGTATAAAACAAGTGTTAAAGTGAAACAAAATATTTTTATCTTGACCAAGTCAGTTAATGCTTATCTTAACCAAGTCTCAGATCAAACTACTTATACTTTACCTGTTTTGTTTTTCAGAGTACTGTAATTGAAAGTGCATCTTCTACATTTGAGGAAGGACAAATTCATGATTGAATGGTGGATTAGTAAGTAGCTGTAAGAAGATATCCTGGGAGTTGGGAAGAACTGGATTTTCACCCTAGTCCAGCAGCTTTGCTGCTCACTTAAACACAGATGAATGAAGACCCCATTTGGAAAATCACCAGGTCAGCGGTCCAGAGCTGATGCAGGTGAGGTGTTTTTTGGAGTGGCTTTGTTTGGTTTTAGTGGGTGAAAAGTGTTCTTGCTTTATAGACTTTGTTTTTTTCCTTTACTATGTTAATCGTTTTATGAAGGTGTTATCATTCCTGTCTTAAAGGAACAGTTACTTATTTAATAGAAGCTGATGAATTGAAAAGGCAGACATAAATTTAGTAATACAAACGTACATACAAAAAGTGTTTAATATAGTCTATTAATATCAAAGTTTTATTAGAACTGTAAGTTACATAAAATTTTTAAAAAGGAACAAAACCAATGTTGTAGGATTACATTGACATATTAAGGGGAGAATTTCTCTTTTTCATCTTGGAAGCACTGGAACAAACTTATTCACCGTATATTTATAATTTAGAGTAAAACTTCGTGGGTTTATAGAAGCTGATCAGCTAGTAAATGTGAAAGAGAATCTCTTGGAAACACTACAAAAATGCAAATACTGTTGCTACTGTGTGTGCTCTCTAAACTGAAAAAGGTTAGTCAAAGTATTTAAAGCAATTTTTCATTCAGAGAAATGCAAAACATGAGTAAGCATTCATCTTCTTGTGATTAGTTAGGCTTATTTGAAGTTTTGCAGCTTGAAAGACTAATGAATCTCTGCTCTGTAATAAGGATTGTCAAGAATGATGCAAAAAAAGCATCAAATGACCAATGAAGAATGGTTCTGTAGGCTGATACATGGTCCTGTATAAATTAGATTCTGCTTCGGCTGTGCATTCTGCCTCGTCTAGTGTGGGATAGGGGCTAGAAGTTACCATTTGCAAGTTAGGAATGCTATAGACCAGCAGTTTGGGGATGAAAAGATTACAGATTGTTGTTCATTCTTCTGTTCAGCTGTTTGCTTTTTAGTTGAACTTACTTGGGTAATGTACATTGTTTTGTATGTTTAGGGGTTTTTTTTTCTGTTATGAAATTACTTTGTGGTTTTCATTGAGGGGAAGTGGCGTTGCTATTTTGTGCTGGAGCAAAACGGAGTAGTCAGTGACCTGTGTGGGAAGAGACTTAGTAGAGACATGATGCAGTGTATTTTCTATCACCAACCATTGTGAATTGGTACTTCTCTAAAAATCTCAAGAAATCAAGCATCTGCCATGTATAATTGGGAAAACTCAGTTCACTCTTAATACTGAAGCAATAGTCCATTCTGGTGCTTTCAAGGTACTAATCCAGATCATCAAGAACTGAAGCAACTGATACTGGAAAAGTTCTCTGAAACCCACTGGAAACTCAAAACGTTGTTTACCTGTGTTTAGCTTACATTAGTGTTAATGTGCTGTCACTCATTTGAAATATCTGCTGATTTCAAAAGTAACTTTAGCAAATATTTGTAATAAATTGTTTCAAAGGAGAGACCCAATACAAAGTCTTAAACAGTTGGTTCAGTGAGTTTTCATTCCATCAACTGATGAGTCATCCTTCCACTTGACGCTAGCAGAATACCTGTGGGAGTAGAATTACATTTGTAAGAGAAAAGAAAGGAGAGCAGGCTTTGTCCTGGTGTTTAAAATCAGGCTTGTTGACTTCTAAGCATTATCTGGGCACTGTGCCAAAGTTCAAAGAATTCAGACCCTAGGCTTTTAAGGCAACTGTTACAAGAATGTACAAAATTGTTTTTTAACATTGAAACTACAGCACAGATTTGAAGTGTCATAATGTGAAACTTACATAGAGAGTGATTATGTGGCTGGGTTTCTTCTCTGAAAACATCAAGACTTAAGCTAGGACATTTTACTTAAACATGTTGAGAAAAAAATTTTGTTTCCTATTTGTGCTTTTGACTTGGGGAAAAAGAAAAGAGAATTCATAGACTTATTTTGAAGTTGCATTTTCTATTCTTTGTTAATTATAGTTTGTCCTATAACTGGCACCACGCCAAATGGTCATTAAAATTGACACATGGATTTCTTTAGTTGCCATTTTTGCTTTTTAATATCCCTATACAACAGTTAGAATTTGTCTTTTTCTTTTTCTCTGTGAAGTTTTTTAATTTTAACTGAGAAGTCCTTAACTTATATTCATTTGATTAATGTGTTATCACTGTCATTTAAATACAACCCATAAACCATACACATTTGGTCTGCCTCAACTCTTGGCGTAGATGTGACCTAGGCTTGGGTGTTGCTGGCTTTCAGCCTCTGGCTATCATATTCTTGAGGAAGATAGCTGCTGGCATCCTTGCTGTTGTTGCTCCTCCTCCTGATCATATTTGGTGGTCTGAGGCTAGATAGGTTTTAGTGATTTTGTGTGTGTGTGCGCAGTGGGTATGGAATTATCTGCTGTTTATTTCTGGATTATGGATGTGCATTAGGATTGGCAGCCATCATCAGACTGTGTAGCCCACTCAGCAATGAAGATTGAGCATGGGTTTTTAAAGGCAGATACTGAGCAAGAAAGACGGAATGTTTGCTTTTCGCAGTGGGTTTGATGGATTGGCTGGATGGCTGCATCTAAAGAATTTAAGTTGACAGCTTAATATCCAACTGGAAACCAGTAACGAGTGATGTCCCTCAATGGTCTGTACTGGGACCAGCACTATTTAGTATCTTCATCAATGACATAGTGGGATTGAGTGCACCTTCAGCAAGCTTGCAGATTACACCAAGCTGAGAGGTGCAGCTGATTGACTAGAGGGAAAGGATGTCATCCAGAGGGACCTTGGCAGGCTTCAGGAATTGCCCTGTGTAAACCACATAAAGCTCAACAACATCAAGTGCAAGGCCCTTCACCTGGGTTGGGACAATCCTCAATATCCATATAGATGGGGAAATGAAGGGATTGAGAGCAGACCTGCACAGAAGGACTTGGAGGTATTAATGGATAAAAAATTGGACATGAACCGGCAATGTGTACTCGCATCCGAGAAGGCAGATTGTTTCATGGGCTGCATCAAAAGCAGCATGGCCAGCAGGTCAAGGGAAGTGATTCTGCCCCTCTACTCTGCTCTGGTGAGATCCCACCTGGAGTCCTGAGTCCAGGTCTGGGACCCGCAGCACAAGACAGACATGGCGCTGTTGGAGTGGTTCCAGAGGAAGCCCACAAAAATGATCAGAGGGATAGAACACCTCTGCTGTGAGGACAGGCGGAGAGAGTTGGGGTCGTTCAGGTTGGAGAGGAGAAGGCTCTGGGAAGACTTTATTGCAGCCTTTCAGTGCTTAAAGGGGGCCTACAAGAAAGACAGGGACAAACTTTTCAGCATGGCAGCGTGCCTGTCATTCTAGGGCTGTCTCCAGTAAAGGGGAATACTTTTTTTTTTAGGTAAATGTATAGTATAATTGATTGTAAAATAAGTTGTGATTTACCCTTGTGTTTATACTTAGATTCAGCCTTTTTTAGTCTAGTGATCACCTGTTTAATGCTGTGTAAGTGAAAGGCATGGTCTTCTAGAGTTCTTCCTAGCAGTTATCTCCTAGAGGTACAGAATCCTACCAAACTCTGTGATGCACAGGAACAATTGTAATGCTTTTACTGGTTTCTTTGAAAACAAAGTAATTTCTTGGCAAAGAAAATAACTAGGAAGCATGAAGTCATATACAAGCTTTTGTAGTTTTTTCCCATTTAAAAGCAAGTGTAAATTGTTGCAATATTGCCTTTGGAGCTAAGAAAAGAGATCCCATTTGTAGAAGTGACTTGCTTCGGATTGCAGTGAAACCTTTTCACAGAGTCTGAATTCATTTTATCTCTATACTTCTGGTCTGAAAAGATTAAAAGAACTCTCTTCCTTCCTCAGACTCTTTTATTTTAAGTTGATGTTGCATAATACTAGGTATGAATAGGCACATCAAAGCATTTCTTAGGTCCCTGAAAGTAATTGTGAAGTAGTCTCCAGATGCAGAATTCCTGTGGGGTTACTGCTGCTACTACAGAAGATTCTGAAATACAACTGAAAAACATACAGCTTTTGCTGTTTGTTTTAAACATGGAGGATATTCAAAGAAGCAAGATATTGGTGGTGTGTTTTGAAGAGCCTATCTGATTTTCATGGATTGAATGGAGTGTGCTGTCTGATGTGACAATAATAAAAATGTTGCCAGTAGCTTTCTCCCATCCTTCCTATTGTCTGCTATATCCCCCAGCTGAAGTGACATACATACTTCCCTTGGAGTCAACATCCTGAAAGAATGTTTGTTTGTGTCTTGTCTCATTGGGTTTTTTTGTCTGTCTTTGTCTAGGGTAAAGTAGAATTATTCAGAAACGTGGGTTCTAATTTGGCCATTGAATTTTGAGGATCTATGAGCAGAATTAACTGAGCCTCAAAAAACCCACACAGACATTACAATTAAATGCTTAACTGTTGCTCTTGACTGGGAGTTGGTGTTCGCTTTCTATTACAAAAAATGTGTTTCTGTGCTCTTACATAAGTGACTGAGACATAAACATTTTCTCCTTTCTCAGATTCCTCAAAGTTTGAGTTCTCACAGCTTATTACAAAGAAGACTAAAACTAATCCATACACTTTGATTTTTGTTCAGTATTAATTTTTTCTATTTTTATGTTCAGGGCAATGTAGTTGTAAGGGACTTTTTGAGTGCTATCTAAAATACGGAATTTCATGGAGTGTTCTAGTTAGAACTTGTCTTTCCATAGTTAAAAGGAGGTAAAGAACGTATATTTAAACCCATTCAGTCAATGGCCTTCATGCTGTATAGAATGTAATAACTCTTTTATTGTTCTCTAATTAGTATTAATAACTTTGAAGTCACACTGCTGCTTGTGACCAAACTATGCTTAACCCCCAAATTACTTGGTACACAGATGCTTTTTTTTTTCTCTTGAAATATTTGCATGAAGATACTGCCCTTGAAATGTTTGAGATTTTTTAGATGCCTTTCTGGTTTGAACTGGGAACGTGACGGAGAATGACTAATGCTAATTAGGCTTCTATGCCAAGATATTTAGGTAGTACTCGAGTTTTGAGGAGAATTTATATAAGCCAGGTTACTGCTTTATGTTCTGCAATTATTAGGTGAAGGAGAAGATCAGCAATATATGTGTATGTTAAAAGTTAATTTAAAAAATTTCATTTTCTCTCAAAAATATTTGAAGCCATTAAGGCATAGCAGTGTGATAACATAGACCACTCATAAAAATGTCATGCATTTACAGATTAATACCTCAGTAAAGGAACTCTACAAGCGCTTGGAAATTCTAAATTGGGAAGGAAGACTCTTCTGCAGATTTGTATAGCAAATGTCTTTGCCATATAAAGATAAGTTTCCTGTCTTTTATTTTGTGGTGGCTTTACTTCTTCCTTTAATCTTGCAAACAAAGTAAAATACACAGGACTTAAGATATTCTCACACATGAGAAGAATTTTAGTATTTCCAATTCACTTTTTAACTCAGTTGGGAAAAGAATTCAGAATGCTGAACAGCATTTCTGAATATTTTTATAGTGAATTGGTTATAATGGACTTTACCATTTCAAAGAAATAGGTGTTGCACCCATTCACAGGCTACCTCACATCAGCTGCTTGAAACAAAAGTTTTATCTTGGCATGGATCAGATGATGATTTTGCGAGGAAGAGATGATAGTTATAGAGGTGCTTTGGGGTCCATAGATACTCCTCTGTGTTACAGCGGCTGTTCAGCATAATTGCTATATTTTTACTACCGGTGCTTGTGTCTGGAACATACCATCTTTTTGTGCCATCTCTGGAATGTCGTGTAAGGTCTTACTAGGGAGAGGTCTCATGTGTTGCTGTTAAACAGTTAAAGTGTGTACATCTTACTGAAACCATTTTGAGGCTTGCAGCATTATGTGGTTTATGATCTTCAAGTGTGAAACTGGTTTCACAGTAGTATAAAAACTGCATTTGCTTGTTTTTCTTACTGTGTTTTATAAATAATACCTACAATTGTTTTAGCAGTTACTTTAAAGCAGTACTTTGTTTTAGATGCTTTGATGATAATTGGGAGAAGAACCAGTTTGAAACAGTTCTAATGTGTTACTACCATTTTACCTGGACGTCATCCTTGGTTTTCGGTGACTGGAAGGGGATCAGGCAGTGAAATTTGGGGGTGTGATGGGGGAGGGTGCGTGTGTGTGCTAAATCAAGCTCTCTTACTGTTAAATGTGCATGAACCGCTTAAGTTGGCTTCTTCAGTTGTCTTGATCTCAAAATCCTCACTGAAGATTGCAAGGATTATGACTGTGCTACTTGAGTGTATCTTCTTAGCACTAAGGAATGTGCTGTCCCAAGTGATAAATAATAAAGTGGCACTATTGACATCTTAAACACTTCTCTCTCTGCGCCATCCTCCCCCCTTCTTCACCCCACCCCCACCCCTCTGAGGGTTAGATACAACTCCAAACTCTGGATGGTACTGAACTTCAGCTTTTAAGTATGTCATAGATTCCTTGTAGCTTTCCAGTAGCAGTGGAGGAACTATTGTTGAAGGAATTCTCCTGGACCAAGAAAGATTGAGGCAGGCAGATCTATCAGATAATTTTTATTTTGACCTTGTTACTAGAATATGCTAAACGTAAGGATTCTGTTCTATTCCATCCCCCTATTTAGAACTGCTTTAGGGGACAGAAATGTTCATGGTTCCATGAATTCTTGCTATAATTTCTTCAACTGTCTAGCCAAGTGAAGTGCTACACATTTCAATTGCGTAACCTGAGATGTCTTCAGTTTCCAGTTTGCATCTGCTTGAGACATTACTGAATTCAGACAGTGCAAAATACAAAGGTGAATTCTGGCAAATAGGCTTGTAGTTGCTACGAGAGTGGATTTGTCCTAGGATCTTTAAGAATCCTGTCTAACATAAGATGCTGAGCAGTGCTTAGTTGGCTTTGGTTTGCAGCTCACTACATAAATGAACAAGTTGAATCCTATCAAAAATGGGAGGTTCCCAAGGTGAGAAGTTAGTGAATAGGGTAAACATCCATTCCCAGCAGTCTACATAGCTTCTCCCTTGTGTTTATTGCAGCTTCTGTAGTAAATATTCCGTCTGTGTACATCTTAGTGTTCTTCTTCACTTTGGAAGACTGCTGCTTTGGACCTTCCTTCTTAAACACAGGTTCAGAGTCCTTGAGCAGAGGACAGAAAAAAAGTTTTGTGCTGAACCATTGTGCAGAATATGTGTGTTATTTCTGTAGTGTTTTGAACTACTTGAGCTAATAAGCCAAAAGCTTACTTCGTCTCATCAGCCAGTAATGTAAAACATAAAGTGTATGTTCATGTTCTGATCATGCAGTGCTTCTACTTTATAAGAACAGATCTCTTTTTCTAAGACTAAAAAACCACCATATTTTAATAAAATGTTATATTGTGTATTAATAAAATGCAGCTGCCTCATACACAGAAGAGGTAGCTGACAATATGATCAGAAAGCTTGTTTAGTGATTGTAGTCAAGTCCCAAAGCCTTTTGGGTTTTTCATCAAGCTTTTTGTGATACCATTTTTTAATTTCCAGCTAATAGTTGTGTAAACATGCAGTTTAATTATTTGGTCTTATAACAGCCAAAAATTGCAAATAGGATCTTTTCTGTAGTAAACAGCATCTACGGCTTAATTTCTGAAACCAAAACATTTCAGATGTTATTAACCCTGGAAATGCAGGTACCTAAGGATTTGATACAAGCTTGAGTGTTGTAAATGTAAGGGGTGGTATTACTTTAATTCTGCCATTTCTGTAATTTTGTATTTGTCCCCTTGAATTTTTTCATATGACAATGAAAAGGTGAAAATACTTGTGAAGACTTTGAATGTTAATGGTGCTTGAGTTAGTGCTTGACTTTCTTGTGTGACGCTGCTACTACTACCACGAAAGTTTTCAACATATATATTCCAAAGCTATGCTTGGAACATGCACATAGTGTTGAATTTCAAAAGAATTGGTTTGCTTAGACCTAGAGAGAAACTCAGATATTTCTCTCTAGGTGTCAATTTAAGCATCAATAGTTGAAATTCTGGGTATGTTTCTACACACACACGAGACATTAGAGTTACACATGTGTCAGTCCAGCACTTTGACAAGGTTCTTTTAGATATTGCAGGCAAAGAGTGTTTAATGTGTTGATACCAGTGGAAGGCAGTTGACATTATATGGGATTCTATTGAGCAGAGCAGTATACTGAAATAACAACACAATTGTAATACAGCAAGTGCACTGTGACAGTGGCTATCACAGTGGCCTCTTGGTGGTGTGAGCCACCTCACTGCCTTTTGTCCTGAGCCCTGTAAAAACCCACATGGGTGGCCCATGACTGACCAGGCTTCCCTGCACTGTAGCACCCAGGAGATGTGACAGTTGCTTGCCATGACCTACAGGCTCAGATCTGTCCAGCGTGTCCGAGATGGCAGACTTCAGCATGGTGATTTGCAACTCTTGAATACTCCTCCACAACCATCTCCACTGCCTGTCACCCACCACTTCCTGATGGCTAGCAGGGAGCTACCTGGCCCAGCAGACAGCACAGCCCCACATGCAGTGCAGGGTTGCAGCAGCTCCTTCTTTCCCCCTCCCACCCAGCCACATTTTGAGGCTGAGCATGATGTCATATAGTCTGGTGTATCCCTGGTCTGGAGTTGGGGTCAACTGTCCTGGCTGTGTCCCCTCCCAACTTCCTGTGTGCCTCCAACCTACTTGCTGGTGGAGCAGTATGAGGAGCAGAAGAGGTCTTGATGTTGTGTAAGCACTGCTTTGCAGTGACTAAAACGTCTGCGTTATCAACGCTATTTTTGGCACAAATTCAAAAGATAGCCCCATACAAGCTACTATGAAGAAATCTAACTCCATCTCAACCAAAACCAGGAAAATGAGGAAGACTGAGAGAATCAGGATCAAGCTGGATATCTACTGTCCATTTCTCATCCTCAGCATACATAGCAGCCATCACTTCAATAGGATCTAATTAAGTTCACAGTAGTAAACGATCCCTACATATGTGGGTATTGGCTGTGATCCGAGGCTGCAGTTTTCATTCTAAGAACTTACTTTGATTTTTCTAGCTGTGCACATCACCTTTTATACATCATGTTATCTTTTGTAACCTCCTTCTATCCTCTTGTTCTTGCCTGTCTCCTCTGCTGACTTCACTGCTGCTCACAAGTAACTTTCTAATAGTCAGCACAAGCCTGCTTTACCCTTTATTCTCTGCAACTTCTAAGAAGCTTTTCATTTTTCATATTCATCCCAAAATATCACTGAGATCAGTGCAATGTTCTTCTGTCCCTGAAAAATCCCACGCAGGATTTCTCCATTCCTTTTTTACAAATTTTTCAGTGTATTGTGTTTGCATGGCAAGGTTTTGCTAGCAGGGGGGCTACAGGAGTGACTTCTGTGAGGAAGCTGCTAGAAGCTTCCCCCATGTCCAACAGAGCCAATGCCAGCTGGCTCCAAGACACACCTGCTGCTAGCTAAGGCCGAGCCCATCAGTGATGGTGGTAGGGCTTCTGGGGTAACAGATTTAAGAAGGTAGGTGGAGGAATGGCAGCACCAATTGCAGCTGGAGAGACGAGTGAGAATATGTCAGTCTTTAATAGCCAGTCCAGGTATCCG
>NW_010511190.1:32928-34357 GCF_000687285.1 Phaethon lepturus | reverse complement strand
GTTCGGCTTGCAGGTGACGACGGATGCTGAAACGGCCGGTGTAAATATATCTCCCTGCTCTGGGTTTGGCTTTTTTTTTTTTCCCCCTCGCTTAATGAACTTTTTGAAGGTGCCTTCTCAGGGGGCATTGTAGATTTTTTTTCACCTAGTTAAGCTACTGGTAAGACGACACACCATGCTCGTGCAATTACTGTTGGCGTTATTCCCTAATTTTAAGGGTTCTTTGTCTGGTAATGCTCTGTTAACTTCACTCACTTCTTGGAGTTGGGACTGAAGAGCTTTAGTTGGGCGGCTGGATAGAAGGTGGGGTCAGAAAGCTGCCAGTGCTTGGACATGACACTTTAAACCTGTGCAGGGTGGAAAGTGGCGCCGGTTGCTAACCAGCCTGTTCTAGGCATGGCCATCATGTATCTACTTAGAGGCCTCTCTTTTCCCACTGGTGGGCTATTTAGCAAAAGCAGTAATAGGATGGCTTCACAGGAGTTCAGCTGCTTTTACAATGGGATAAAACTGCCTAACAGGCAAGATGCTTCCACTTGCCTTTTGTCCGCTGGGGTTTATAAGATATGAGTTTATCTTTCGGTTTCTTGGGAACTGCATTTTGAGGAATCAAATGGTAACTGAGGGTCTTTGTTGGCAGTGGTGATATAGAATCAATTGTAAGGTATGCTGAGCTACTTCTTTTAAAGGCAGGAGCTGAATTGAAGACTTGTGGAGCTTTAGTAGCATATAGGGAAACTTTTGTAGGTAATTTTAATTCCATTCATGCTCCTTGGATAAGAAAATGGTTTATGTTTCCTGAGTTATCAGCCTAGTGATATTTTTGAGGATTGTGTTTACTGGCGGGGAATAAAAGTAGCATATTGCACTTACGATGTGTCTGTTCCACACCTACTGATTTTTCTGGATGTCCCTAGCTTGGTGAGACTAATATTTCCAATAAGATTTGTGCAAGTGACAGGTGGTGTAAAGACAGAATGACTTTCCCTCAGGTTTGGCTCCTCAGATTTGTATGTAATAAATAGTTCAGAATATCAAGTTTCTTGAATTTTGTCTTATTAGCATATAATAATAACAACGAATGTTGTTCAAAAATTATCCAATAAATAGAATTCTAAGTTCATCTCACTGATGACCTAATCAAAACTAGTCACCCTTCTCTGAACCAAACCAGCTTTCTGCTTCCTCCTAGAAGATCCTCTAGATGTTAATGGTGGCTATTTTTCTAAGGGGTACAATATAATTAACTCAGATTTTTCTGTAAAATAGTCTTTGAAGAGACAAAAAAAAAAGTCAAAGGTAGGTGAATGACTGGTCTATGTTAGACCATGCCTTTTGTAGAAAATTATGAGTTGGTCAAAATTCACTTGGTTTCATTTAGAAGGCTGGCAAGCTATAGCCTAAGGAATTGGTTGTGAGTTGGTATCTG
>NW_010511190.1:0-32897 GCF_000687285.1 Phaethon lepturus | reverse complement strand
AAAGAGTGTTGCCATCTAGTTGGTCATATTTATATAGGCAGATTAAATGAACTAGTACTCAAACTGTTATATTAACACCTCCTATATTA
The DNA here is from genome assembly GCF_000687285.1 of Phaethon lepturus. NCBI lineage: Eukaryota > Metazoa > Chordata > Aves > Phaethontiformes > Phaethontidae > Phaethon > Phaethon lepturus. The sequence continues at coordinate 32,808 of NW_010511190.1, read as the reverse complement.
ATGAAGAATCTCGTGCAGTACATTTGCTCTACGTTTAGAGGATTACTCATGAAATAATTTTTCTTTTTTTAAAATTTATTTTATTCTTAGTGACAGTTACTTGGTTAAGTAAGATCACCGAAGGATAACACTCCCTGATCTCCAAAGATGGCAGCTGTTGCAGGTAATCCCAAATTGGTATTCAATATGTTAATTTTGCTATCTTTTAGCTAACAGACATGATCACCTGCTGTTACTAATTGCTATTTGTGTGAATGTAATGCATGCAGAGAAGAGTTTGTGGCGTCTGTGTTGTTATCCTTCAGATTTGAAGAAAAAGTTATTTTACTGGGTAACTTGTTGTTGTTTCTTAGATAAAAACTAAAAAGCCAGTTTGCCAAGGAAATCACTTGGTTTTCAATATTTTGAAAATATGCTTCACATTAAAATACTTTCAACTCTTTCCTGATGAGTAACAGCGGCATTTAGAAAAACAAATGTCCCCATTTTATGCCATTTGTAATGACGCTATCTTTTTCCATATCAGACATTTTTGCTTCCATAAGTAGACTATTATATCTGCTATGCTTGGACCAAAATCTCATCTTTTGGGGAGGTGGGTGGGAGTGAGACATTTCTGATGCTTTTCTGACCTGGTTCTGAAATGGTGGTACATGCCTGGCGTGCTGTGGTATGTGTTAATTATTCTTTTAAATGCCGGGGACTAGATTCTAGAACACAGTCTGTAATTCAGAGAGATGCATATTAGGATGTAAAGAGGCAAATTCCTGCCAAAGGTTCACTTACGTAACCCAAGCTTTTGGGGAGTATTTTCTTCATTTTTTTCAGATGTGAAGAATGGCTTTTGTTCACAAAAGCTTTTGCCCTCTGTGTTCGAACGTTGACATTCAGCAGACCCTCTGGTTCTGTGCAGAAGGGAGATCTGGGTGCATGAAATGTTGCTTTTTACTAATGTCCCCATTTCCACTTTCAGAAGACCTTTGCTAGCTAAAATCAATGTTGCTTCTCACATGTAGACACTTTCTATTAAAAATGTTCTAATGTTGTGCTTACCTTGGAATTGGCTGGAGTACTCATTGTCTTCCTTGTCACACATCTTTAATATCAGGGCAGATGCAATATGCTTTTTACTGCTTAATGTGCATCTGCAGAAAATAAAATTATTTCAGGTGTTTCTCTGGAGAGGCACTGCTTTTGAGAAACTGGATTGTAATATATTTTTTCTCTGTTAATTGACGCAGGCAATGATAGTGTTGCATATCTCTCAAAGACTGTGTCAGAGATGACAACTTACACTATATGTGTGTATATATGACCTACTAATACATGAAATATGTTGTTAAGCCTTCCTAAGTATTTTTACATGGCATATACAATATTAGTTGCTACAATCTTACTGGTGGGCCTGTCAGGCTGTCTGTTTCTCTAGATGCTTTTGGTTTGTGTTTAATTTTGATTGTCCTTAATCAATGAATTAAATAAAATATCATTTAAACCAGAGATTAGCATGTTACTGTAGTCTCTATTCTGCCTTCACCTTGCTTTTCCCTTCAGTGCTAGAGGAGGTACTGGTTTCCATTGAAAATGAACTGCAAGCAGTGGAGATGCAAATTCAGGAGCTTGTGGATAAGCAGCAGGAACTTATTGAAAAGAAGATGAGGGTAGAGAGTCTGATAAAGCAGTCCTCAGGAGACCCGGAGGCAGGTGGAAGTAAAGACAATGAAACCTCAGCTGAGGCGTGGAACAAAAAAGGTTTGCAGAGTCAAATTCAAATATTCTAACATAAAGTAAACTAATTAGTGGGGGAAATATGTTCGTACAGGGTTTTGTTTGGATAATGATCTTGTCCTATTTAATTTTGTTTCACCTGGGTGACCTGCCATCTTAATTACACGGGGTAGTGTTTGTACTTAACTCCCTGGACATTCCCAAATACTAATCTGAGTTCTTCTGGGCAGAATTATCACAAGAATGGCCTGTTACAACTACTTTTATTCTTTTCTTGTTGCAAAGTCACAACTTGATTTGATTTGCTGTAAAGAATCTTGGAGTAAGTCTGGATATATCACAATACTTATATTCCCTGTTTGTTTATGTTCTAAAAATAGTTACTCTGGATCTTATTGGGGTTTGATAATAATGGTCTTGCACTCTGAAAGTTACTTCTTGCTGTCTTTGTGTTTCTTCTTGCTTGAGTAGGTAGGACACTGGTTGTGTCTGCGTGGGTTATGTAGCCTCACCATCTTACCAAATTATGCAAATTAGATGGATGCTGACTGCCAAAAGTAACGTAGAATACATTAGTATGATAGAGTTAGTCCAAGTGGTAAGTGCCCCATGGTGGTGTGAGGGCTGCTGTTCTTTTAGAAGTGCTGTCTTTCAAGGTAGGCATTAACTCAAGTCCTGGATAGCTCATGCGTCTTTGCCATGTTATGCCTAGCCAAATTAAATTCAGATCTTTTTATTATTTTTGTCCTGTCCTCTTTTGCTTCACTTTCAATTCAGAAATACATTTTTAGTTTCTACCTTTATCTACTGTATGTATCCTCCTTTTTGGCTTTTCTAAAAATGAAATTAATTTTGTAGTGTCATCCATATTTGTCTGTGTTTGATAAAAGTGTTATGCATGTGTAAGAATACCAATACTTTATAATTGCAGATTGATGCTATTGAACAAATCTATTTGTTTTGGGTGACTTTGTGCCTGGTTCTCTCCTCCTATGCTTTGAAAACTAACATCTTTGCAATCAGATGCTGCGTACATCTTGAATAAGAACTGTAGCTAAATTTGGTCCCCTGTACAAAGCTCACTGAAGTCAGTGGGAGGCCTTTCTTGGTTTCAGAGGAAAAAATAGTAGCTAGCCCTGCCTTCATTATACTATTTGTAATCGTTGCATTTGTATGAGGGAAGCATTTGGGCAACTTAGTAGTGAGACTGTTGTAGGGCTCCGTTTTATTTATTTTCAGGGTGGGCTTCTCATTTCCATTTAATTTTGGACTAATCAGTTAACTTGATCATTAGCACTTTGAAGTTCATCTGCTTGTGAGTTTTTAGCATTAGTTCACATTTATGTGCAATGAGAGCCTTTAGTCTCATGGATTGTGTTTACATTTCATAGGGTTTTCAAAGGTACACCTTAGAAATCAGTGTATACAGACTCAGGTTGTGCGAGGCTTTTTGTGTGCCATTATTGAATCTTTGAACATATTACCAGATCTAAAATTGTATTGCTTCCAGATTTAGTTATTGTATATGCAAATTGCCCTCCTTCTTATATTTTAACAAACTCCATTATGAAATGTGTTTGGTTTTTTTCCCTTAACAGATTTTCCATGGTATGAGAAGATAAAAACTGTGCTGCAGAGCAAGTTTAAACTCCAGAAGTTTAGGTCCTTGCAACTTGAAACAATAAACGCTGCATTGGCAGGAAAGGATATATTTCTTGTCATGCCTACAGGTGGTGGAAAGAGCCTTTGCTATCAGTTACCAGCTGTCTGTTCTGATGGTATGTAAGGGAAGAAAAGGTCATATATAAGCAATGGGATTTATTGTCTCCCTTTTATTGTTATTTGGAGAATGAACATTATATTGGTGTCTGATATCATGGTATGGGGAAAAAAGAGCAAAGGTATGAGAGAGAGATTTACTAAAAATATTTTCTTTATTCTCCTGCTTTATTTTCTCTGAAGCAGCAGTAGCTTTAAAATAGATGTGCCTTTTAGGTGTAAATAATATATCTAGTTCCTCTCAATATGTTTTGTTATTAAACACTGAAAGAACTTTTTAAAAGTTTGTCACTGTTTTCTTTTGTCTTTGTTTTAATTCAGTATACAGACTATGAATTCTTAAAGTATGGATATTTCTTATTTGTCTGTTCTACTCTAAAGTTTTAGCTTCAGATTATTTGGGAGACTCTTTGTGTATTAATTTTTAAAAATAAATACCCAGTTCCAGTTTTTGAGCTGTTTTTTTCTTAAAAAAAGAAGACCCATCCATTTACGTGGACGGTTATTTACTACAAGGACGAAATTTACCAATAACAAGCATTGCTTAGTTGTGTGGTAAACTAGCACCTCATGACACAGATGTGAACACAACTTTCTTTGGTTTGTATATTAGTTCTTACACTCTGTTGCAGCTCAGTTGTTTGTGGTCTAGATTCTAAGGTAAGGTGCATGTCACAGGCAGTTGATCAGAAGTATCCATATGTGACCAGCTTATCATCACTTACCAGCTATCTAGGAGGGGAGTCTGCTACTACATATGAAGCTTAAGCTCACGTTTGGCAGTTTCTTCAGAGTAGGGCTAATGCATTAGTAAAAAGTATTAGAGGAGATATTTGTGACAGATGAACTGCTCAGTTTGCATAATGATTGATTGTTACAGGTTTTACACTTGTGATATGTCCTTTGATATCACTTATGGAGGATCAGCTCATGGTTTTGGAACAGCTTGGGATTTCTGCAGCTTTATTAAATGCTTCAAGCAGTAAGGTATGTTTAACTGCCAAGTCTTCATGATTTTTGTGGTGTATGTGCTGGTGTCTTGCCTCTGTGTGTATTGTTTCTGAGTACTGAATGAATGGCACAGTTTTATCAGCGAATGCCATTCTATCAACAGTGTCTTGCCAGCTATGTGCTGTGATACAGATAACATGAATAAGTATCTTGCATTCTTGTTTCAATGACAAGAACACATGTAAAACTTTCATGGAATAAATAGATTCCATGGGGCTATTTAGAGGATGTGAAGTGCCTTTGGCTGGTGTGTGTTGTAGATTTTTACTCAGTTTCTAGACTTAGAAGATTGGAGTAGGTGATTTTTATCCACTAGTGACATGTTGAGCAGTGCAGGCTTTTACATATAATTATTTATCTTACTTTAGGATGGTAAGCTGTTTGTTCCAGAGGCCAAGAAACAACTTATTTCCCAGGCTGTTATTAGTCAATTGCTTTTTACAGTGAAATGTATTTTCCTGACTACTAGGAGGCTGTGGTCATTAACTTGCACATGACACTGGATTTGATAGGTTAGTGGCTTGATGCAATATGCCAAACTTGGAGCCTGCTGTGAGGTAGAGTGCTTTGAAAACTCAGTAATAAAGACTGCAATTGTGTGTAAGAAATTGTTTTATACTTGTAGTACCACAGGCATGTTTGGTACATAGGTTATGGGGAATATACTGATAACACATGATGAAGCAAAGACAGTTATTCAGTAGTTTGCCTTTTCGAAGTTCTGTGGCAGATTTTCCAAGTATTAAAATTAACATTGTATATATAATGATCTTCTGCAAAGACTTATAGTAGTGGTAAACACTATGTAACAGTTTATCAGTCTCTGTTAATTATTCCTTATGCACTGTTAATAACCTTTTAAGAATCTTAACATACTGAAGTTGCTTAGTGCTGTCCTAGTTTGTTAGCCCCTGATTTGTCCTTTTGTTTTGAACAGGAACATGTGAAGTGGGTTCATACCGAAATGCTAGACAGAAATTCACAACTGAAGCTCATTTATGTGACCCCGGAGAAGATTGCAAAAAGCAAAATGTTCATGTCAAAGCTAGAGAAAGCTTATCAAGCAGGGTGCCTTGCTCGCATTGCTGTAGATGAGGTCCATTGCTGTAGTCAATGGGGCCATGACTTCAGGCCTGGTATGCTTATTAGAAATCTGGTTTGCGATATTATTCAGGCATCAATAAATACCGGGTTAGGCCTGAAATAAAGCCAGGTGGTTTCTTCATGTGTTAAGTAAATACGTAGTGTATGGCAAGTACCTGTGTTGTCTCAAGGACTTTAAGTTTAGTTCACAAATGGCTATGTCCTTGAGCTATGTCAGGAGCTAAGTTCATGCAAATGAGGGCAATTTCAATGTAGATTTTGCTGTCAGTATTCTGAAAAACTCCTAATTAATTTTCATTTCATTAAGCTCCAATTAAAGTTAAGTTTTGGCTGCCATCTTTAATATGGACAGTACATTCATCTTTAATCTACTGCTACATGAAAAAGTGTCGTTCTATATACTGCCCCCCTAACACTCTGGGTGACAGAGGTAGAGCACTTTGTAAATTTGTGAGAGAAATTTTAATCGCTTCTAAAGCAAGTTGAAACAAATGCCCTTGACTTGCAGGGTAAGAAAGTGTGCTTTAGCCTGTTTCCTGTCTTGTCAGTTTTAGAAGACTCTGACTTACTGGTCACTGTTTCTTTGCCTTTGAAAGAAAATCTGGTTTGAAGCAATAGTAACTGTAAAGTCAACCTTTGCAGTTTTGTTAAAAAGTGGTGTCTGAGCAAAAAAGCCATGCCAGTTAAACAGACAACATGGAATTTGGGTATGTACCTCTGGCTTCATTTCTGTTTTAAGGCAGCAAAGGATTGTTAGCGCTGAGCCTTTAAAATCTTTCCTTAATACAGTCGGGCCTATGTATCCAAATTCCATATTGCTTGTTTATTAGCAAAGCCATGTTTGCTGAAAAGCTGTTTGTAAAAACAGACCTGCAAAGTAACCTGAATGTTGGTTAATGTGATGCCACTTATTTTTCTAACTTTTGAAGAACTTCTATTTCAATATGTTTTGCCTTCTGAATTTTGGCTGCTTCTGTAAAATTCAATTAGAAGAGAAAGCATCTGTTTTGATTACTTGATTTGGATGTATAAATTAGTTTTGTGGTAAATTGATCAGTAATAACATCTATTGCAGTATTACTCCATTGAATGCTATTTACGTTAATATCTTTTTTAACTTTGGATCTGTGGTATGAGAAATCTTTTTCCTTCCCTTTTTTGTTTTCTTGTTTAGACTACAAGTCTCTTGGTATCTTGAAAAGACAGTTTCCCAATGCTCCCTTGATTGGATTGACAGCAACTGCTACAAATCATGTTTTAAAGGATGCTCAGAAAATTTTGCATGTTCAGAACTGCATTACCTTTACTGCTTCTTTCAACCGGCCCAATCTTTACTATGAGGTATGTCTTACTACCTGTTGTTTGACTGCATCGCAGTCTTGTTAGCTTCTGTAAGTTACAGTTGATGAATTTTAGAATAGATTTTTCAACTATACATTTTAATAATAAATATCTTTTCAACTGAATGATGATATTCTTTTGTGACTTCATCTTGCTGAACTTGCTGTCAGCTGCAGAGGAACTTGGGCTGCTCTGTGTTTGTGAGCAAGGCCTAGCAGGTAAGACTGTGTACAGGGGAGAGGTAGCAGGCTCAAACTGCTACAGCCTGTTGGAAAATATGTCAAATATGATTACAAAAAGTTGTGAATTATTGTGAGGTATGATATTTTCAGTTTGGCCACGGCTTCTTTTATTGTTCTTCATGGGAAAACTTGTGATATCCCCCCCTGCCCGCCATGGACTTTTGAGATGTGATCTGACTGTATGCAAAGAGAATATAATAATTTTGGTTAAATGGCAGAATAGTTGTGTTTATTGTACTGGAAGAGGTAGAATAATAGGTTTGTTTGACAGACTGTGTGCCTGCTTGAGGAACTCTCTGGCATGTGTATATTATATTTTTGAGGTTCGGCATAAGCCTTCAAATAATGAAGATTTCATTGAGGACATAGTTAAGATCGTTAATGGAAGATACAAAGGACTCTCAGGTAAAAAGTGTAAACAAAACCAAAAAGAAGCATGATATTTTTTTATAACCTTAAGCGTTACAGGGATGTTTACAAGTGATCCTGAAATATGTAGAGAAATTCTACCTTCATCATACATTAAGCATCTGGCATTAAAAGAAATGAAATTTAATAAGATCCATACCTTGAATAATTACTCTTTTCGTTCTATAGTGTTTAAATGTCTTTACAGTTTACTTATATCTTCTGAAGTAGTGAAATGTAATGTCGATGTATATAAAACAATGTTTATATAGATAAGAATAATAGCAATTTTTAAGATTGTAAAAACAAGGCTCAAAAAAGGTTATCTGTATGTTCTTAAATTACGTGTATGTCATTTAGTATCTATGTGTCAGGAAACTTACTATCCTTAACACTTTTTTTTCATATTTGATCATAAGATTTGTGTATTATTCAATGGTCAGAATGGGTGTGTGGTGGGGTGAATTGTGCTTTTGTGATGAAAGCAGAACTGTAAAAGTTGGACTTTGTGTAGTCAGTAAATTATGTAGTGCAATTAAAGAGGAGAGCTATATTACAAAGGCAACAGAACCCAATTTTCCAGAGCAGCAGTCTTGCCCTTGTCTCTGCTGTGGAACTCTGTGGCTGTGGTGAGCAGCTCCCCGAGTACAAATTGTACTAAGATGACCACAAATTACATGGCTTTGTGTGTAATCCTTGAGTTAGCCCAGACTGACTAATGACAAAAAGCAGATTTATCTGTAAACCTCAGGTGAGATGTGATAGATGTCGTAAGGAACAGCACTCCTCACTCCTTTACATAAGCATTAATAACCATCGTCCTCCTTGAACAGTAATAGAGTACTTCCATGATTATGTGGATTGGCACCCATATTTTCTTTTTAGCCTGCAAGTCAAAGCTGATAATTGAAGTTCCATTCATGGCTGCCAATACTGCAGACTGAATAGGCACAAAGATCGTTTACTGGGTTTTTTTAAAATTTATTTATTTTTAAGTTAATAAAATTGTCGAAGTTGTTTTTAAGAATTGGGGATTTCAGATTTGTGGGGTTTTTTTACGACATTACAATAAGTCATTTTTCACTCTTGTGCAGGAATCGTTTACTGTTTTTCTCAGAAGGATTCTGAGCAAGTTACTGTGAGTTTGCAGAAACTGGGAATCAAGGCAGGGACCTACCATGCAAACATGGATGCTAAATATAAGACCAAAGTTCATAAAGGATGGGCAGCAAATCAAATCCAGGTTAAGTCGATACTTTTCATAGACTTATGTCTCATTTAAACAAATTGTGTTTTGGTACCTTGATGTTTTTTTAATCTTATTTCAGGTTGTAGTGGCGACTGTTGCTTTTGGCATGGGAATTGATAAACCTGATGTGAGGTTTGTAATTCATCATTCTATGAGCAAATCCATGGAGAACTACTACCAAGAGAGTGGACGTGCAGGTATTGTAGGAAATGGCTTTTGCAAAGTAGCCATTTGCATCTGTTAAACCAATACAATTGTACTTCGATTTCAGCCATTTGTGCGAAGTGTCTTGTCTTTGAGACAGGTTCCAAAGTGTATAATGCCGCTCTGCCTCTGTAAGGATACTTCAAAGCAAATTTAAACTACATTCATGATCTCGGGCCTCTCTGCTGCAGTGTAGCAAAGAATAATGAAGTACCTAGACCTTTGCTCAGCATTTTTTTAATTACTTGATTTTTGTGACATCTGTGGCTTACCAGAATAATGTCATAACATGACATTGACTTATCAAATGTATGTTACAGAAAGGATTATTTTGTTTTGCTTTGCATAGCAACTGGGATGCGTGATTTGCTCAGGTTGTCTCTAGATGATGTCTTACCCCTCTGTATGCATTTCAGTGGACACAGAAATACAAGTAGGATGGGGAGTCTGAGGCAGGGAATTTTCAAGGATTGATCAATGTATAGCAGCACTAAATAGTTGTTACAGCTTAAAGGTTTTGTGGTGTTTTGTTTTGGGTTTTTTGGTCTTGTGCATTACTACTTTTTCAAAGACGGAATCAAATCTGTGTTTAAGGACTCTGAGGGGCAACTGGTTGAGATTTTAACTATGCCTGTATGATAGAAATTGGCCTTAATGCTGGCCTAAGAAATACAATGGTCATCAAAGTTTGTGGGTGTTGGCATCTGCTTACACTAGAGAGACAAGGGCCGTATGGGTGCTGAAATAGTTGTTGCACGATGTTTATCAACTTGAGGTGATTAGAGCAAGCTTGTCTGTATTTCTTTTTCATAACTTGATTTAAATTCTTTTGGGCGGGGGTTGATTAATTAAGCCCTGCTGCTCATTTGCCTGAACTTGGCTTGTGAAACCTTCCTTTTTCCCCTTGACTGCCCAGCCAAGTGAAGTAGTTCCTTTCTGTTATATGTTAAACTTTTTCAAAGTTTAGGTTTTTTTAAACCTTTTCTGCTCTCTGGATCTTGTATACAGCAGGAGGGCACCCATCAGCACATCACTGGGAGGGGTGGGCAACAGGAAGGAAGATGTGATCGAAGTTCAGCTGTAGAAGACACAGTTGATTTTAAGTGGAATATTTAATGAAATCATACCTAATTCTCTATTTATTACCATTAATACCTAATAAAGTATTTGAAGCTCACAATGTCTTTTGGTCAGATAAGACTTAGACTTCAAGATGTATTTGGCTAGGATTTTCCAAGAGGTATTAGGGTGAGAAAATGGTGATTTCACTGACTTTCTGCATGACACTAATATTTTATTTTAGTCGTGAAAGAATAAAAATCTTCATTGTGTAGTATTTTCAGTTTGCTTGATCCTGTAGTTTTAGAAGACTCTTCTAAATCTATTTTATTTCTAGTCTGTATCATGTTATGTTCTAGCGGATAATATGTTATGCTTGATATTCTGTTACAGTCAAGCACTGTCTATATAGGGGCTCCAGAAGCCCATGCAGATAAGAGTGGAATTTGTACCAGAAAATGCGATACTTAAAGTAAGTCTCATCTAAAGTTTAGAGGCTAATTTTTTTGGTTTTTTTAAATGCATTACAGGTAGAGATGACCAAAAAGCTGACTGCATTTTGTATTACGGTTTTGGAGATATATTCAGAATCAGCTCAATGGTAGTGATGGAAAATGTAGGGCAAGAGAAGCTGTATGATATGGTGTCTTACTGCCAGAATATGAACAAGTAAGTTACTGTGATGGCTTGGTTGCTTAGTTTACAAATAATTAGGCTACTTCTGTTGGGGTTTTGTTTTCTTTTTTTTTTTAAGAAGGTATTTAAAAAAAAAAAAAGCACTGAACAAAAAAACCCCATAAAACCACCACCAAAACAAAACAACCCGACCATACTATAGAAGCACTACTATTGTAACAGTCTTGAGTTTGGAGTCTGTGGTTTGTCTGCTCAGTATGTGTATACTCTTGCACACAACTGAATGTTGGTGTGTTGCTTGCCAGCTTCAGGATGAAATTCTGAAAGCAGTTATTTTGAAATAAAATATCTGTCATCAAACAGTGTTTGGATTTCAAATCCCATTCAGAGCAAATACAGGAATGCTTTGTTTTTTGCTCTAAGGTACCCGTGTTTCACAGCCATACAGGAATCTGCGTGTGTTTAATGCTTCATCTGCTGCACTGAGTTGTGTTGAATACTTGATGGAAAACACTTGTATTTATGTTGTGGACGACTCATGCATTGGCCTCCTTTGTTGGCTTCAGTCTAAGAATTAGTTCGTATTCTTATGATTTTTCATTCTGTTGGAATTGCAGATTATATGTGCTTTCTGCTTTAACCAAACTCTTCTTACAGCAATGTTTAGTATTGTTGAAAGCTAGTTACTCTTATTAGTGTAACTGACAGGGAATGCAGTATTGCAGTGTTTGCTTTTTTTATTTTTTCCTGAGATAATTCTTCAAGCTTGTTTTGAGATATGAGCTGTCCTAGGGGACCTTTTTTTGCCACTTCATGATTTATGACACAGGAGTATACATTTATGTTCTGTACTCCCTCTTTTGCCCTCTTCTTTGAGGTGTCGCCGGGTCCTCATTGCCCATCATTTTGATGAAGTATGGGATTCTGCAAACTGCAACAGAATGTGTGATAACTGCTGTAGAGAGAACTGTAAGTAAATTTTTTTATAGCCAAGGATGGAGGGAAGTGGAGAAGGTTGGCTTGAAGAAATACCTAGTTTAGACAAACTGTGAGCAACTTCAGTAAAGTTTGCTTGTATACCGCTGGTCTCCAAGGTTCAACTTTTGTTATGAACATCAGTTTTTGGTAGCTTAGTGTTGCCAAACTGAGGATGTTTAGCACGATACTTTCTGGTTTGGCTTTTTGCCTGAGGCCAAACACTTCGGTATCTTTCAGGCTCAGCCGTTCACCTGTTCCCAAAAGTGAAGCTGGGGCAAGGGGGAGATTGGCTTAACTGTTTTAAAAAGATTCTGGTATGTGTTGGGAGTTTGTTTCAGGGGTGTTTTTATGTGTGAAAGCATTATTTTGAGAAGGAGCCTCTTGCTCTCTGCATGCCAAACTGTTCACACTTCAGTTCTGAGAAGGCACAGTTTGCACATGTCCTTTTACAACTTGCCTGGTAAAATCTCGGAGGATTTCAGTGCTGCATGCTCATGAGACCTACCTGTGTCAGGATCGTGCATGACATTTGTGCAGAGCAACTGAGCACACTAATTCAGGATTTTGCCACATGTGAGCCCTAACAGCACAATGTGTGTCCAGTGTGCACTCTTCCTTTGGAAGAAAGTTGGGATCATAAGAGGAAAGGCATATTGGCCAGGTGTAGAGGGAACTTGGGAGACAAGCTGAAACAAGACCTGCTGCAATAGGAAGGGAGGATGGTTTTCAGCAGAATGCCATTTTAGGATGTAAGGTCTTTTGCTGCTTTGCCTACAAATACCTTGGGCAGTGTTGGGTAGCTAGCTTAAATTACACTTTCATGGGTGTTCACTGGCTTCTTGAAATGTAATTTTTGGTACCCATCCAGAAAGCTCTAAGTCTCTGAAGATGCACAAAGTATCTGTTGCTGCACTTACTCAGGGAGAGCTGTGGTTTGGACATAGGAAATCCCATACAAAGTGAGAAAGCTCTGAATAGAGTGCTGAGAAAAGGTTGGTCTTGGGCATCTCTCTTGGACACACAAAACCACCTTAAATTTCTTTGAGTAACAGGTGAATTCTTGTAATATGTAGAAAATACCATCTCCTCATACCTCATATCTGTCGTGAAGCATTTGGATAATGTAGTGATCAGCACTTGAAAAACTTAGGAACAACTCTGTATTCAGAGCTGTTCTCATAATTAGACTTTGTACATTTTTTGGGGCTGTAAAGTAGAGAAAACATATATAACCTCTTTTTTTTTTCTTTGTACAGTTAGTTATATTTATATAATTAAACTGTTTTGCAAAATCATACAAGTAACAATGTCTTGTTAACTTCTAGTTGGAAATGGAGCTTAGTTGAAATTTATACTGGGATCAGAGGTTGAGTAGAGTATGGAGTTGGCTTGTACCCAAGACTTACAGGAACCATGCATGGAAGTATAGTTGAAACATACCTTGTTTACTGCTGGTTTACCCCCAGGGCCTTTTGATGTATAAGCCAGGTCTGAGGAAACCTAGCAGTAGTACTAGTTTTTCAGTACTTAATTCTTCATGTTGGAGGAGGCAATTGGGTAATTCTGTGCCATGATATGATCAGGCAGTAGAAGCATGTACTGCCTGGATGTGTTAGTGCTTGGAATAATTAGTCATGATGAAGCTAATTTGTATAATGAAATTAATACTTTTTTCTTGTCTCATTTTTGTGAAGAATGGCTTGCTTATATTCTTCAATTCCTCTTTGCTCTCCATTCTTTCCATAATAAATATTATGGGTGAGGAAGAGGAATCCAGCAGCAGAGTAACATAGTAGCTACCTTACAAATTTTATGCTTTGTAAATGGTTCTTTGAAATAATTTGTGTGGTTTGTAATGTTTAATACATGTAAAAATGTTTGCAGGAGTGGAGTTCTAATAATGAAGTAAAAAGATAAATGTAAGTTTGAATACAAATATATCCTAATTTGACAGACAGAAAGTTACAGCTTAATTTGTTATACATTTATTTATTTATAGATATACACATAAAAGTTCATATATATGTGTATGCCTAAGGTATTTGTAGATACTATCTAAATACCTGTAAATAATTTGCTATTTAAATATTAGTTCACTTTTATTTGTAGCATGTGAGAAAATGGATATAACGGGATACTACAAGGATCTAATCAAGATACTTGAGCAAGCTGAAAACATGAGTGAGAAGCTCACCCCACTGAAATTAATCGATGCGTGGTCTGGGAAAGGTGTATCAAAATTCAGGGTGGCTGAAGTTACTCCACCAAAGCACCCTCGGGAGGAACTGGAGAGAATTATTGCCCATTTACTGCTGCAGCAGTATCTGAAGTATGTAAGATCATCTAGTAGTCATTTTTTCTTCACTCTTGTGTTAATTCTGAATAATGTTAATGGATGCATTCTGTAGTCTCATTGTTAGCCTTTATTTTAGATGTATTTGACGTCTTTAAAAAAAAAAACTCAAAAGATTACTATATTTCTACTTCAAAAATGTCAAAACAAAAGTTGGAGGAACATTTGAAATGCTGCATCTCTTGCAATTTTAAAAAGCTGAGGTCTTCTGTATTCAGGTTAACTTTCAAATTTGCAGCAGGCTTCGTTTTGGAGAAGTTTGCTACAGAGTCTCATTTACATTCCATGGCTAAGCAAAGCAAATGGGCTTGCCCAGATGAAGTCTAAGTCAGGACAGTCTGGCTAACATGGAAAGTGGTACGCAGAAATTTAAAGAAAGCATAGTGAAAATAACAGTGCTTCTTTTGTAAACTGGCTGTCTGTAAGGTATGTGGCGTGTCTTTTCATATAGCTTTAGAAGTTCCAAGAATATGTACAAATCAAATATTTAATCCCTTTATTTTTGTCTTAAATTTTTTGTGGCATCTGTTTGTACAGCTGACTTTTTACACTCTTAAGGGGAGAGCAGATGACTTGGTTTGATCCTCATTTTCCTCCATGTATTCCAACAGATTGACACGTGTGTGTGTGTAAAGGTCCACAAACTGAACTAGATTAAGTGTTTGCCAGACTCTCTCTAAATTAAGCGACTATCCACTTGTATAGATAAAGCAGAGTCAAGCTGCTATTAGGAACAGCCATCAGAAGGATTAATGTGTCCCATTTTTCCCCTGCATGGTCTTGCCTGTCTTTGTTTCCAACCTTCTCTTACAATACTGATTTAATTTATGCAGGGAAGACTTCAGCTTCACAGCATTTGCTACAATATCCTACCTGAAGATAGGACCAAAAGCAAGTCTTCTGAAAAATGAGGCACATGTCATCACTATACAAGGCATAGCAAACAAGAAAAGTGTTTGCAAGGTATTTATATCTGCACTGACTTGCTATATAGATACCTTTTTCCATTATAGTTTATTTTAATAGTTTGGTATCTGCTTAATATATTTTTCATAGTAATACACTCAACGGGATTTAAAATAGATCTAATTATCTTCTCTCTTATGTGGGAACACTGAAAAAGGAAAGCGATGTTAGAATTTTAATAGGACTGTTTATATCTTACAGGACAAACCATCTCAATCTTCAAATTTGAAAGGAAGCAGAGAAAATGCTCAGACTGTTTCAAAGACTATCCAAGATTCAACAGTGAAGAATTCACAGGAACATAAACGGCCTAACTGTGGTTCTAACTCAAAAGCAAAGAAGCTTAAGCTTCAGGCAGGTGGAGATGACCAACAAATAGTTCTTGACTGAGTTTCACAGCCTACATTTAGGATCTAATCATGTTTGCTTCTCCATGGACAATGCAGTAAGTTCAGTTTGTGTTTTAGTAATGGTATTTTTTGTGCTTTTTTTTTTGATTAAAAAACAAAAAACCAACAGGGAAACAAATATCTTTAAAATGCTCAAACCTAGAAAAAGTCTAGTAGTCAAGGGAAAAATGCTTCATATCAAAATAACTGGTGCATATTTTAGGTTACAGCAATGACAACAAAATGCGAACAATTACCGTGTTGCCTTTTCAAGTCTTTTGGAAATGTAGTGTATAGTAACACTATTGCAGAGTCACGTGGGCTGGAAGGGACTTCCAGAGATCATCTAGTCCAACCTCCTGCTGTGCAGGCAACACCCACCAGTGCTGCTGTGTTAGCCTTTCCCTGGAGCACACTGCACGACAACCCTCTGGGGGCTCAGAGAGGATGCACCAGTGCAGCTTTACTGCCGTACCGGCAGAGCTGAAGTGACACACAGTAAAAAAGCTGCTCTCAAAGGACATCTTGAAATTGTTTCATCCTGGCTTTCACTGCTCAGAGTTTGTGTGTTCTGTACTTAGCCAATGAGTAGAAAACACATTTCTTTCAGAAGTAAACTTAACAGCAAAAAAGAGGAAAAAACAAAGCATCCATCTTGCCACATATTTACGGACCACATTCCAGATAGCCAGAGCTCCAAGCATCCTGTGCCTTAAGGATGTCCTCTGTACATCCGAGCCAACTCAACAACGAGGGTACCGTTAGCTGGAGCAGTTTCACACTTGAAACTTGTGGCAAGTACTGACAGGTCTGAGGGGTGCTAGCGGGATGGTAACACACTGTGCAACTGCCTTGTAACCATCCACCTGAGCAAGTGGCTTTGGGAAGCCGGGGCTATAGCCAACACACCACCTACACCTGGAGGTAGCTTTAGGCAGGGAAGGCAGCACTATCACATCAAGGCATCCTGGCTCTCAAGGGTGGCTTACTGGTTGAGATGAGGAACATGCATGGCACTAAGCCATGGGGAAACTGGGCTTTAGTAACCACAGCAGGTGAATTAGGCATGGGATTTAACGCACTATGTTGTTTTATTTACTTTCTTTTAAAAGGTGAAGGCTACCTTGCATTCAAGTGAATTCAGTGCCATCTGAACAGCACTTTTTAAGACTGTTACAGCTCTGTTCTCATATGCTCATCTAATCTAGATGAAAATTCTTTGCCAGTGCTAATCCACGTGCTTTTCTTGATGCATTTCTACACAGATTAATCTAATTTCCCTTCAGTATTTTGACAAAATCAACACAAAATCTTCATAAAAAACTGCATTTACCCCCAGTTTCTGGTAATCCTGAGGAAACAGTTTTATAAGGCATATTACTCAGTGTCAAAACTTCATACAAAATGGGAATGGATTTTTGTTCAATCAAAATAATCTTCTATATCAATATCTGGATTCAGGAGATCTTCACCATAGGCTGAAAGATCCATTTGATTTAGAATTAAGTTTTCAAAGGTTTCTTCCAAGTCTGTTTCACCGATCAGCACAGCTCCCATCATTCGGCCATTCTGCATCACCACTTTAACATACTCTTGTCCCTTGGTACATCTCAGCATCAGTTCATGGTCTAAACCCAAGCCTTGAGCATTGTATTTTCCCAAAACAACCACCTAACAGAAGGAAAAAGAAAAAAGCACCAGTAAGATCACTGCAGTAGCTTTTAGTGTTTCTGCTGATAATGGTTCTAAGCTTCAAAAGAATGATATAAACAGGGAAATATTTGTCCCTGGGGAACCTCCCCCTTTCATTTGCTTTCAAAGCCACAATATAATTAAAAATCTTCACCTTGAAGTATTACACACAAAACCCAAAATGAGCCAATGAAATGGAATATATGCAGCGATGCAAAGTAGATCAGCTTTCAGTCACCAATTAAAATTTATAATACATCCATAAAGATGTTTGCCCTCTTCAGCATTGAAAGTTAGTATGAATGGAGAAAATCTAAAGTAAGTGTCATTATTTGCTAATATGTTTTGTCAATATTAAAGCGTCTGCTCAGTGTTGGCAAGTGAATATAAGCAAGCAATATGTGCATTACTCGGTGGTCTAAGACTATTAGATTGTATTTACCTTGTAATTGAAAAATTTGGTAACATGAGCAAATAGTTCAAAGCTGAAATCCAGATCAATAGATTCCCTTAAGGTATCTGCTGCCATGCATTTTGCTGCATACCATCCCATCTGCCTAGCTTGAGTCCACAGTCTCATCTAAAAAAAAAAAATTAAAAAAGATTTAAAAGCACTGTGCAATGACCGACACTCACTGATCACTGCATGCATGCTATGTATTTTCATTATACTCAGACAAGCTGAACAGCTTGGCTTTCAGCCACGCAGATGAAGTTAACTGTCATCAACACACAGAGGATTATCTACTTGTTTGCTGGTTCCTGCTTCAATTCAACTTTCTTTTCTCCCGTTGGTGTAATAGTGTGTAATTTACTTTGTAGATTAGACTGCTGCTGAGCGCACAATTGCGTGGTTTGATTTACCTGATGCCACACTGGACTGGGCTCCCACGCCGCCGTGCAGATATCCCCAGCTGCATATATGTCTGGCAAGGATGTGTGCATGTGTTTATCTACTTTAAGACCTCCATCTTCACCTACAGCAAACTAAAGTATTTGCACAGATCAGCACTGAAGAAAAATAATCATTTAAACTAAATAATTCAACTTCATCCATGTTAAGCAGTCATCTCATTTGTTACTTTTGAATGGCAGACAACGCCAAAAAGAATCAGTAAGTAAGTACACTATTCTGCTTAATCAAAACATTTGAAGATATAAAATGATGTAAGAAATACTACGGGAACCCAGCAAGATACTCTTCTGGATACCATGTAGCAACAGAGAAAAAGGTCATGCAGTGTAAACAATTTATGGCTATTCATTTTCCCATCTAATCTGACTCTGTTAAGAAGAGACTGATAACCACAAGAGAAACATGTTGTTCAAACCTCAGTGTCAAGACTCCTTCATCTTCAAGGGGAGAAAACCGATCCCTCAAAGAGTGCCATAATGAGGTGTTTCTGATGACTGTCTACATATCAAGTATTACTTCTCCATATTATAATGCAACCCTACCCCTGACCCCCTGAATTGATCTTGAATTCCTGAATCTCATCAAACCTGGAACTCTTCAAATCAGCAAAGACAAAATTAGCCTACAAAAGTAGGATTTCCTAGAAATCTGTGCGTTTTTTTCTCACCAAGTTTAAGAACAGATCAGTGCTGCATTTTACAAGTGACCTTCACATGTCCTTTAAAATATCTCAAACGCTTATGCATTAAAAAAAAGAGCTTAGAATAGGATTGCATACTGAAAAAAATTATTTGAGACTATCTACAGCGGCAGGACCTCCAGGGTAAGATACAAAGCATTAAGCATTATTTCTAGGTTTTTAAAGTATACTGCTGATACCCAGGCAGGGAAGTAGCTTAACAAATTTCAAATCACGTTCTGTACATTACAGGAATACCTCATCTTAAGAGTTCGTCTTTTTGCCAAGGCCAGAAGATACCATGGCAAATATCTAGTTCCTAATCTAACTTCATAACGTAGACCTTGAAATATTTCATGGCTCAACATCAGACGTGTGTTTTCATATTCTTCTGCTTTATGCAGAGGATAGCGTTTTACTTCCTCATCAGAAGGAACTGCCAAACAGCAAATACCCAAACGTACTGGTTTTGGCTGAGATAGAGCAATTTTCTTCTTAGTAGCCTGTGTGGGCCTATGCTTTGGATTTGTGCTGAAAACAGCAACAGGGATGTTTTAGTTGTTGCTGAGCAGTGCTTACTCATGGCCTTGGGAGGGGACCCAGCTGGGGCAGCTGACCCCAACTGTCCAGAGGGGTACGCCAAGCCAGACGATGTTGTGCTCTGCAGTAAAAGCTGGGGGAAAGAAGGAGAAAGAGGGGACCTTCGTAATTATGGCACTTGTCTTCCCAAGTAACCATTAGGCGTGATAAGCCCTGCTTTCCTGGAAATGGCTAAACATCTCCCTGCCAATGGGAAATAGCAAATGAATTCCTTATCTTGCTTTGGTTTTGGGCACAGCGTTTGCTTTGCCTAAACTGTCTTTATCTCAACCCCTGAGTTTTCTCACTTCTAACCCTTCCGACTCTCCCCGCATCCCACTGCGGGGAGCGAGTGGGCTCCTGTGTGGGGCTGAGTTGCTGGCTGGAGTTAAACCAGACACCTAATGACAGAACGACCTCAAGGCCTGAAAATTCACACGGCAGCTATGAACTCCGTAATCATCACCCACTGATGCCGATTCAGAGTGTGACTTCCCTCCAGGAATATGAGCACCTTTATAGCTCAGTTTCCTAGATGAAAATTACTGGAAGTAACTGCTTCCTTCCCAGGAGAAAATTTTAAGATTTGTAAGGTGCAGAATTAACACAGAAATTATTCTAAATTTTTGCCACATTAACCAATTATACAAATATTTTTTTCTCTTTGTATAGGTTTAATCTTAACAGTGTATATTGTATATATACTGTGTATCAGTACATACCATGAGTAGCAATATAATAAGCCAAGAACGCTAATTAAATTAATTTTTATCTTGTTAGGTATTTCCTCTATCAACAATTTTGAAATGCTGTACAACATC
Organism: Phaethon lepturus; assembly: GCF_000687285.1. Lineage (NCBI taxonomy): Eukaryota > Metazoa > Chordata > Aves > Phaethontiformes > Phaethontidae > Phaethon > Phaethon lepturus. Next base: position 12,674 of record NW_010511190.1, on the reverse strand, counting down.
CAAAACCTTTATCCATCAATGTTTCATGCCAGAAGCATAAACCTGCTGAAAGAGCTTACTTCACCTTACTTAGCAGCTTAAACTTCAAAAGAAATCAGTATACTTACATTATTGCCATCAAGAAATGGTTTAACGTTTGGGACAACTCCAGTTGCACTGACAATGAAATCGCATCCATAAATTTTTCCATTAGTTAATTCCACATATACAGGCCATAGCACTGAAAAAGGGGAAAATTTTGCCCTGAGAATGTAACCAACAGAAGTTATTTTATTAATTATGTCTATAATAAGAAATGAAATAAAAAGAAGAAAAATAATCTTTTGAGATATCTAATTGATTAGGTAGGGGAAAAAAAAATTTAAAATCAGAGATTACCTATAATATTTCTTACCTTCATTCAGGACTAGAAAACATGAGATTTTGGAGCTGAAGTCTAAGCCCTGCTATTAACTTTCTCTGTAATTTTCCTAAATCAAAGCCCTCATTTGTAGGGGGAAAATACTGCATCCTGCCACTGCTTCAGACCCGTGGGATGTTCTCTGAAGTATTTATGTAATTGCCAAATATTCCTTTACATGTGAATTTACAGATGCACAGGAAATGCCTCAAAAGCAAAAAGAACGTCAAAGATTTGACTTCCTAGAATCTTATGCTGGAAGTTAACTGGCTATTAAAATAGCATTTTTAGTATTAATTTTCATTCAGTGGAAATTATAGGTAGAATTATTAATGAAACAAGTGGCATTTTCTTCAACCTTCTTTGAAGAATTACCTCAATTTTGACACTAAATGTTTTTTTTTTGTTTTGTTTTGGTTTTGTTTGGGTTTTTTTTTTTTTGTTTTTCTTCTTCTGCTTGAACATACACTACTAATGTATGATTTTATTTGGACTGTCACAAGGAGGGAATATTCTGCATACTGGATTTAGGTGACTTTGTGGAAAAAGCGTCTAACCCGTAACATTTTGTAATTTAATTGTAGCCCATAAATCAAATTCTCAACTACTATAACTTGCTAGAGTTCCATTTAATTTATAGAAATAAAGGATTTATTTTCCAAATCTCTATTTGCTCTAGAACAGCAAACAAGATAAAACATGCTCCAGCACTGCTTTATCTTCAACATGTTATTTCTAATCAGCACTGGCACCTACCCTGATCTGGTTCTACATTTTTCTCTTCATTTGGAAAAGTCAAAGAAGTCCGTTGCAGTTGTATAAATTCTTGCTGTGAATGTATTTTCTTTACTTCACATAGTATTTCAATATGTACTTTATGAGAAAACTAAAGAAAGATTGACAAAATTGTAAACATCATGATTAACAATAACAACATTTCTAATAGCAAGTATACCTTCACCTAAATTGACATCACTCAACTGGAAAAAACCCACACCATATACCCTGTCCTAAAGCATTAGGACACATTAGCTGAATTCCCACACTTTTTCCCTTTTTGGCACAAATGTAACCATAGCAAATAACAATTTAACTGCTTTTTCAGTAGATACCTGATGTTGCTTGAAATTTCATGACAATTTAGATTTTTCTGGTATGCCAGAAAACATATTCAAGTTCGCCTGAGTTTAGAGGAAGAGAATTCAGAACTTGTAACAACAGAAAAAAAGTAAACTCATCTTTTCTATCTTTCAGAATTTCAAATCCTTCATTTTTCTATTACGAATTAAATTCTGGTAACAATAATAAGTTCATATTCTAAATGCTGTAAAAAGAAAAAGAAAATATATCCTGTTCCATCAAGCCATGTTTCAACCACTTACTCTTTTTCGGAGGTCGGGACAGAAGTTGGAAAGTTACCTGTTTCTGTATTTTGTGGATCCAGGCCTTGAACAGTTTTGCTCTCCACAACACAAACTTATTTCTTCAGCCTTTGACAGCCAAAACACCACCCATTAACCTGCTGAATACCCTAAATATCCTTTCACTGCTATTGCAAAGCCACTTCTGTAGAATCTGTGACTGATACCTTTGAAAGGCCTTTTTTTTTTAAAGGCATGTAAGAGAAGCAAACACCTAACAGCTAAGAAATTAATAATAAAAACCAGCTAAAAATATGAAGTATGAGGACCTTGACTTTACTTCACACATGAAACTCTTCACAATGCTCATGTCCACTACTGATTTCACTTTTCATTATCGCCTGTGACAGGAGACTGATGTTCCCTGTATCTCTGTACAAATCCTACCATCCTATTTTTTACAGAAGAAAATGTATGTATGGCAGCTAAAATCAAGACACTAGAGGTACCACTGCTTCTGGTTAAAGCTAGGATTAACACTGGTCCTACAAAAATACGCAAACCAGTATTTATGTTTCTATCTGAAGAGCAAATCGCTAAAACTGTGTCAGTGGATCTGATTAGCCACCTCCTCCAAGCAGAAAATGACTTTCATTTCTGTCAACATATTTTCCTGTTTAATTGATAGAACAGGAGAATCAGTTCAAGCACATTTTATTTTTATTTCTCTCATAACCCTGAATGTGACATTTCACATTCTTGTCATCCTTACCCACTCAAAGCAACAGTTAAACAAATGTAAGCAAGACTATGACCATACCTCTTTAGTCCCTTTAAGATCTAAGCCCTCATGCCAATCGGGGCCCAAGGCACTGCCCAGCTTGTCAGGTGCTGCTATAGATCTTTTTTTTTCCTCACTTCCTGAAGGAGAGAGATGAAGAATATCAGATTTCGCGTGCATGCTTCATTGCCTGCAGAATTCAGAACAAGGATTCTCAATTAAGAGAAATATGACCTGGTTGCCAGAAAGGAAGACAAAAATGTGTAACGTCCCAAAACCAGTATTTTGCAGACAAATCAGACTCCAAGCCAGAATTTTTAACACCTTTCAACTTTATGCCTTTCTTTCACTCACCTCCGAAACAACCATGCCACCATTAGGTGCCTGCACCGTCCCCTAACAGCCGGCCAGACCCCAACAGCAGCAGGGTTCTGGAGACCCACTGTAGACTTAGTTGCTTAATATCACTGCTGAGATTTAAACTGATGTCCCTCTGCTAGCAAATGTGCACTGGCCCCTCCATTGCACAAAACTGCAAATTCTAACGTACCATGATACATCTGAATAACACTGGGTGCCATTTTGTGATGTTTAAGCCCTTTTTTACAATTTATTTTTCCAAACCTGAGGTCTAGAACCATGCCCTTTGTTATTTTTTTGGTCATATATATGTTTATGTAATGTTTGTTCATGCAGTTCTAGTTAACTGTTGTTATCAACACTGCAGTTTCACTGCATCTGTAATAACGTTCTGTGAGGTTTTATCTGGTCCTCCAATAGCTTGTCATGGGAAAGCGCCTTCCTACGTAATGCTGACATAGTTCAGAAAAACATTAAAAATTACAGAGAATAGAACAGGTTCTTCAGCAGATAGAATACAGGAAATTAAATGTAAACTTGGTACAGACACAAAAATAAGCATTTTTTTTTTACAGATTTTAGGTAGCTATTACATGCTGTTGTGTGTCTGCATTAATTCTGGATGGGTTTTTATATCGCTTTATTATTTTTGGTTTTTTAAAGAAGGAAATGCCATTGATGATAACAGTAAACCTTATTTATGGCCTTTATTTATATCAGTTTAATTAACTGATTTTAGGACTATCTTTAATATTAAGTGCTGCTGCTGCTGCCCTGTTAGGAGACTAAAACATACCTTCCATTGTATACTTGGTTCTTTTACATTCAATTGGAGTCTCGCGTTCTTCAGCAGTTAGCTTTGGAATGAGAAATTCAGCTGCTCCTGCATCAAAAAAAGTGTTCCCAATGGCTTTGTCTTTGATAGCCCAGATTACTTCACAGCCTTGAATTTCATACCTGTGGACGTTTAAACAATGGATAAAGTGACAGACTACCTGAAAAGGATGCAACTCTTACCAACACAACTAGAAGCATGCCAGGTTTCCTTCCAGAAGCTAGAAATAAGGGAACTAAGACTTTTAAACCTATCAAATCCACTACTGCTTCTAAATATTTACATAAGGAACACATTAAAAAAAAAGTCTCTTCAAATTGACAGGTCATACTTTCTCACCAGCACAACCTCAACCGAACCAGGGCAGGGAGTGAGGGGAAGCAGATCAAATTTACAGTAGTAATTACTTAGTATTTCCTGCTTCCCACAATGAAAAAAAAGTGTGTTTTTGCCAGACTGCCCACTGCTAGAACAGGCATTTGGATCTTGGTTGTATTACCTGGAGCATGAACTGGTAGAGACATGCAGAGGACAATGTAGTGAAAGTGAAAAAGTGATTCCCTGCAACACAAAACAAGCCCATATAACTGTGTAATACAGATGTTTCTGTAATCTAGCAGGCTGCAGGACCACATGGTTCAATATCCTACCTGTGACAAGGGCCACGTCAGACACTTCAAAAGCTCTATCAGCTTAAATTAGGCTGGGTACAAGAGAAGCTGCCTCTCTATTCCTGTTACATCTTGTCTCCAGAAGTCAGACAAGTTTATAACTTAAATATTGTCTTTAATAGTCTTAACAGAAATCTCTTTTGGTGCCAAATCAGAAAAACACTGTATATACTTGATATCTGTGTGTCAAAGCTTCTTCTGAAGCTTGCTGAATTTTATGTGACAGTAAGCATCACTATACCATAAAAAAAAAAAAAAGTATTTTAATCGATTTTGCTACTAAATGTTTTAAGAGCTACAATTTTATAAGTCAACATTCTCCCAAACTCATGCACAGTAGATTTAACATGGAATTGTTAAAGATTTTATTTGCATATTTATCTTTAAAACTTAGTCATTTACTTACACTAATTCAAGTGCAATCCCACCATTTCCTACCACTACTATTCTCTCAGCTTGAGCCAAATTCTTCTGAAAAGCCTGCATTAAGAAAAAGAGTCAATTACAGCTTAGATCATATGTTTCTTGACACAGATTAATTATGTCCTTTTCAATATTTTCTTGCACTCTTAGTGCTCTTATTTTGATTTTCTCAGACTACTGATAGACAATCATGCTAAGATCTGTTACAGAAGCTAAGTGAAACCTGTGAAGTTCTATCACATTAAGGGATAAAGTTACCGACACAGCATTACAAGTCTCAAATTGAGACAGGAGAAGTTAAATAATTACATTTAAGCCAATTTGACAGAGCACTTAATAGAATCCAAGAGACTCTTCTCTGTCCCAGAGACCATTAGCATTGTGACATCTGTTAGTCCAGTTTTATCACAACTTGAATAACTTTCACAATAATTTGCATAACATTAAAAAGGCAAAGATACAGAAATTTAGGAATTTAAAAATGCCTGATCAGAAATTTGTTTAAAAAATAATTTGTAGCAAATCTGAGAACCAATTTCATTTGTGCAAAACAACTTTCACATCCTAGTGGTGAGAGAAAAAATGAAAATAAAACTAAAAAGAAAAAAGTAATTTTTAGTTCATACTATAACCACTTCAGGTATTTTCTTTCAAACAAATCAAGCATCGTGACTATCAGACCAACTATTGCAATTACACAAAAATCTGTTCATCCATGCTTCCAGATTACCTGACTTACGTCAGAGAACCTAAACTGTAAAAGACCATTCAAACTGCAGTCCTTCAATCTCTTCAGAGGATACTGAAGTTGTGTCAGAGGAGACTAGCAAATGCCACCAATCACCATAAACACGCCCCCACCCCCCCCAAAAGCCAGAAACAAGTATTTTCAGCCTCATTCAAACTTCAACATCAGCTTTGACAAATGATAGCCCAGGCTACTGTCTCCCATAGTGGCCAACACCAGATGCTCAGAGAAGACCATAGAGATGACAAGCACACAACAATACTATCCTGGAACACCCTCACTGGTTCCAGACACCACTGATGCCACTCAGGTGGCACCTTTCTCTTCAATTTACACACAACAAATTTATCAAGGGCTGTCTCTTTTTCCTCTTTTTTGTATTTTTTTTTTTTTTTTTAAACTCAGGTGAATTTCTAACATCCAAAACAAACAACAATTTCATAGTTTCACTTCACTTTGCTTGTGTAAGTATCTCCTTTTTTATTCTCAACATCAAGCTTCATTTGATGAATTACAGTTCTTATGATATGGAGAAGCAGGGTTCCCTTTCACCCTGCCTCCTCTAATTCTTAAGACCTATAGCAGTGAAACCTCATTCTAATTCCAAGCTGCAGTTTTAGTATATTAAGTCATTCCTCATGCGAAAACCATTCCACATCTTTAACTGTAATTCTTTGCTGTACAATGAGGAGAAGCTACAGTAGAACTCGAAAAAAGAATGTCCTTCAGTAGCTTTTCACTGTAAGAAGTAGCCCTTTGTTACCGTGTACCAGGTACTCCTTCTGAGGAAGTTTCTACTGGTGCCTACTTCCTGTTTGTATACTTTCAGATTGGCTTCTGCCTGGAGGGTAAAAGAACGCCATTTATTCTAGATCACCATGTTAGAAATACTGTCTATGAGCCACCTATAAACTTAATAAAATTTAGTGACTAATTAATTTATTTAATGTTATTTTAAAGCTATTTCTCTGCTACTGAAAGTGTTTCTATTTAAGGATATACATAACAAATATCACCTTACATTTCTCCATTTCACTCCACAATCATTTTTAGTATTTTGCAGCAGAAGCAGGAATATAGTTGTCGTGGTTTAGCCCCAGCCGGCAACTAAGCACCACGCAGCCGCTCGCTCACTCCCCCTCCCGCAGTGGGACGGGGAAGAGAACTGGGAAAAAAAACTCGTGGGTTGAGATAAACACGGTTTAATAGGACAGAAAAAAAAGAAGGAAACAACAATGATAATACCAACAAAGGAATGTACAAGAACAAGTGATGCCCAATGCAGCAATTGCTCACCACCCCGTGATCGACAGCCCGTCCCCGAGCAGCGATTTCCGCCCCCCGGCCAACTCCAGTTTATGTATTGGGCATGACGTCGTATGGTAGGGAATATCTCTTTGGCCAGCCTGGGTCAGCTGTCCCGGCTGTGTCCCCTCCCAGCTCCCCGTGCACCCCCAGCCTACTCGCTGGAAGGCCAGCACAAGAAGCTGGACTGTCCGTGGCTGCTCAGCAGCAACCCAAAACATCAGCACATTATCAACAGTTTCTCATCCCAAATCCAAAGCACAGTCTCGCACTAGCTTCTGTGAAGAAAACCAGCTCTATCCTGGCTGAAACCAGGACAATAGTATACACTTGTAAGCCCAAAACACATTTACCTGTGCACTGTCAGTATCCCGGATTCCTAATACATATGGGTTTCCTTCAAAAATTAATTTTGGTTTTGCTCCAGCACACAGGCAAAGTTTTTCATACATATATTCTTTCCCATCTTCAGTGAAAATTTTCTGATAAAAATTAAGAGAAAAGAAAAACCAACTGGAGACATCTAAGAGAACATCAGCAATTTTTTTCCTTAATGTCATAGTAGTTTGCAGGTATTAAAAGCTGTAATTGGCTTCTTAAAGAGCAAGCCTTCATACCCTCATTAATCTTGTGTCATTTATTTGCATTACACTCACCACAGACTTACAAGCCTAAGTATATGACATTATATGACCAACAAAATGGAAAGTGTACTCAGTGCACTCAAAGAAAGATGAAATATGAAGATTACCACTTGGTGGCACTCTATGCTCACAAGCTGTGCTAAAAGATGACTCGGGTTTGGATGTGACAATGTCCTCCTCACCAGTAACAGATGTAGATTTATGCACTACTATGTATTAGCAATTAAGAATCTTACTCAAAGCATTTCGACAACAGAAGACTTGTGTTAACTTAACTAGGCACAGGCTAGCATACAGTTTAAAAAGACCACAAATTCTGTTCTTTGCTAAAGAAAAAGGGTAGGCACTAAACAAACTACATCATTCTGCAACAAACAATACTTAAATTTTAACATTTTATGACCTTATTTGTTGTTTTCCAAACTAGAAGCTAGATAGTTTACAGTGGTTTTACACAAAGAGAGTTTTTAAAGGTTTTGGGGTAAAAGAGGCGAAAAATCCTCCAAATCCATATACATGAAATATTTGTGTCCACAGAGACATACCTAAATGAAAATACCATTATAGTAATGATACATGAATATAAGTAGATTCAGAATGCTAAGAGAATCTAACTGGAATCATATCTCTGTGACTTAAAATTAGCAAAACTAGTTTTGGATCTGAATGGAAGTTCCTGATAAAAGCTGAAGTGAAAAATAGCATGCTGAGGTGACACAGACACTAACAAGGATGTGTATGTGCTGCACATTGCTCATACTTGCAAAAAAATAATAAAAAAAAAAGGTGGAAATCGTGGTTCTTTCAAGAATTTTTTTTTTTTTTTTAATCACAAAGTTGTTAATATTTTGGTCTCTGTAATTCAGGAATCAGAGAGATCTCCAATAAAGGGTTAGAGAAATTTTCAGACACTTACACTGATATACAGTATTGGATTCATTGACTGGTTTCCCTGCTATTCCAATCAGGTATTCAATGCAAAATCTCTAGGGTGTCAAAGATTTTAGATACAGTTTCTTAATTAACAAGTAATTTCTGCTCTACAATTTTGTCCCCTGTATGTATTTCTACTTGAACAACAGTGTAAGTGATAAGTGAAATTAAAGTTAGGAAGTATTTTCTTGCAATTTTGGTAACACTTTAATGACCAGATGTTCTTGAACAGAATTTCACACACAAAACATTCACCTGTTTCTTAGATTTTTTTTTTTTAATAAGTAATTTGAAAAACTACGTAAAAGTGAAAGTGAAAACATTAGCTTACATGTTCAATACTTTTCAATTGTTTTACTCCAGACTGTATAACTTTAATATTGGGATATCGTTTTTCTAATAGAGAACTTGGTTGCTCTTCTACATCAAATTCCTCAAGTGTTTTGGAGACCTGTAGGAAGAAGAGAGGTATTTAGAAATATGAATCATTTATCCATTTCTTTATTTCTAAAGTTTACAACAAAATGTATTATATTCATTTCCAGTAAAGAAGTCACAACATAAAGCCCACATTGTCTCAAAACATGTTATCATGTTACTGCTAAAAGTTCCTTCTCATACACAGAATCTTCTCATGCCTATTCCTGGCAAAGAGTTAAAGTAGTAGAGAGAATTTTAATTCCAAAGCTAGAGACTAAGCAACAATGGAGAACTCTGGTGCCTGCTCTAACTGCTATAATGTTTTATCCCATAAACAGACTATAATATTAGAGTTAACACTGCTTTTTAACTTACCTGATGCAGTGTTAAGACCCTGTTTCTCTGTTTGTTATAACTTTGATAAAATAACTGAATGATGTTCTCCCATGCAAGCATCTTCCTCTCCTCGGCACTTTGGGAAAAAAATTTTTGGTAAAAATAGCTTAAAGAATTGTGGAAACACTTTTGTCTAGAATAAATATTTTTATTCTATTTAAAAAAAAATCTGGTGACATTTTCTTCAAAAGCCTAATGATTCAAAAACATCTTGTTACAGGTAGTTGGCTCTTATGTTAGAAAAAATGCTTGCAGTTGTTCAGCTTCTAAGCAGGGCATGTTCAGGCAAAACAGATTCAAGACCACCTCAAAGGATTTACTCAGCACCTCATCCGTTGTCACTATCTGATATTTCAGAAACTGGGGTGGGGGAAGAGGCAAACCATAACTTGGAAAATAAGCTATGCTGATTTTGGGTTTCTTCCAGAAGGGAGCAGCTGCATGGGAACCTCCAGCACTGCTACTTTATAGAATATTCGAGTCTGGAACACAGGTAGGAACCAGAAGCCACATCATGCTTGCAATTCAGAGAGAAATTAAGATGCTCATGTCCAAAACTTAGATGCTGCTGTCTTCAAATACTGTTTACCTATTCCCTTACTCTTCAGATACTGCTACTGATGTGAATGACAGACTTTACATCTCTGCAATGTGTAGACATCTTTCCTGGATACTTACGACCCTACTGTCAGCACTCTCGAGCCCAGAAGATACTCTTTGGTAGGGTGTTACTCTACCAGTCTCAAATAGAGGTCTCAGCTATATTCCGAGCATCCCACTGGACACAGGCAAAGACCACAGGGTGAAAAGGAAGAGATGCTGATAGACAATCACAGCCACTAAATGCAAAGAACTGCTGTTCAAATCTCTCTATGCTTTATTTCCCCCGTAGTGATTTGAATCAGGCATTCACACACCAGGAAGAATCATGTTAAAACTGAGCTGTCAGATAAACCACAGAATGGTCTGTCTTTACTTGTCATGAGACACGCCTCACCTTTAGGTACCATGTTTCAGAGAGAGAGTCATGAATATAAATGCCAGATGGAAGCCCCGTTCTCCATGTCTTAACTTTCCCTGAGAAGTAAAATCTAATTTCCTACTGGCTGGCAGCTTTGCACCCTCAGTTCTGTGCAGTCCAGTCTCCAACTCTTTCTTATGGTAGAGTTTAAAGTTCCCTCAGAATGGGAAAAAGAGCAGTGCTTTCCAAGATCTGTGTACCTCTGCAAAACTAGCTTAATGAACCTAGTAGCCAGGAATCTGAACTCATGTATGGATTTTCTTTTTTTCAAACCAGCAGGAAAGAGGTCATTGAATCACCAGCTACTGGAGATGTACGTAAAGCTGAAGGCCATTTCACAGAAGGTCCTTCCTTTATTTGTTACTTGTCAGAAGTCTGATTCTGCCCAAAATTCAAACACACAACTGTATGAATATGAGAAACACTAGGCAAGAATAAGTTCCTTCAGTAATTTATTCAAAGATACCATTTCAGTGCCTAAAATGGAACATACCCATTAACAAAGCAGTGAAATAAAGCTTCAGTAACTTTGAAAATACGTCAACCGTCTAAGTACCCAGTTTAACCTTTGCTCGAATGCTGTGATTATATTCACCAGTTACTTACTAATGATTATTAATCTCTATAAAACACCTCATCAGCCCACCTAACACCACTGCAGTCACACTAATGTGAAAACAAGTTCAAAATTGTAAGCATTTTCAGGATTAGATTCTAATTATTTATACATATACAAACTTCTGAAGAGGTCTTACCATAATTAAAATTAAGTCTCTCTTACCTGTTTGAAATTTGTTACAGCTTTTATAACTGGAGAAGCTGTCATTAAAAAAATATCTTCTGATGGGAATTCCATGGCCAGCTTATAAAGAAACAGAAATCATGATGAGCAAATAGTCATCAATAGATTTTGACTTTAAAACAAATAAAAGTATTTGTGAAAAGTAGTATGTGTTACTACATTAGTCTTGTGGAATCCTATGGATAAATACTACTTGAAGATTGTGGAAGGATAATGACTGAAATGAGCAGGATTTGGAGACATAACATTTTAATTCATTCACACACAAATGTATCTTCAAGAACTGCAGCCATGGTATAAATGATTACTCAAAAGACTATTTTCACAGTATTCTAGAGGACAACTAGAGGAACACATGATAATCATGTGATTCCTGGAGATACCCAGTTGCTGGAGGTACATCTTGTATTGCATAGCAGTGACTAATTGTTCACAGATTTCATTTTGACAGAGGAAATGCTAATTCCTATTGGCTATTTTAAATGTTATTTAGTAAACTAATAAAAGATGATAAATGGATTACCATCTTCAGAGCGTTCTAAGCAATACAAGAGTTTTACAGGCCCCAAGCCAAATGGAAAAATTCCCATCAGTAATGTGCGTTGCTCTGACACAGAAAATAAACAAGCTCTGTTAAGTACTAACCACTCATCTCTGAGGTACAGGCAAAACCCAGGGCTCCTTATCACCAGCTTTCTACAGATGAATGTAACAGTTGTATAAGCCACCAAGAAGCACATTTCATGTTGTACATGAGCAACTGAGCTATAAAGGGACTAGCATGTATTCCTGTACCTCAGATAGGAGCAATCTAATAGTAATCTCAAGGTGAAAGTGGTGAAACCTTGCTGCCAGTTTATGGGAGATTCACATGGTCATACCCTCAGCAAACACAAGTTAATTTAACGAGGCTATGTAAAACTTCAGGTAACCCACACTTCATGCGCTTCATACACTTTGCAGCTGTATGCTTTACATTGACAATCAATAGGATTGACATGCAACACACTGTGCTGCTGCAGTTGCTCCCAGCTGTATCTAACAAGCCTCATAAGAACTACAGAATGCTGTAGGTCAGTATCTTTATTAAAGACGAGTAGTAAGATCAGCGCACCCTCAGCAAGTTTACAGACAATACCAAGCTGAGTGGTGCACTCAATTAGTTCAAAGGATGGGATGCCATCCAGAGGGACCCCGGCAGGCTTGAGAAGCGGGCCCATGTAAACCTCATGAAGTTCAGCATGGCCAACTGCAGGGTCTTGAACCTGGGTTGGGGCAACCAACAGTATCAATACAGGCTGGGGGATGAAGTGAGTGAGACCAGCCCCATCAAGAAGGACTTGGGGCTACTGGTGGATGAAAAATTAGCTAAGGGCTGTCAACATGTGCTCGCAGCCCAGAAGGCCAACCATATCCTAGGCTGCATCAAAAGAAGCATGGCCAGCAGGTCGAGGGAGGTGATTCTGCCCCTCTACTCCACTCTAGTGAGACCCCACCTGTAACTGTATATGCCATTTTCTCCTTCATAGAAAATAGGGATATAAAAAAAGAGTTTGCTTTACAGACAAGTAAAA